>NC_057398.1:51138537-51435542 GCF_019320065.1 Cervus canadensis | reverse complement strand
CCTGCTGAATTCTTCTAACAAGCTCAATTATACTATAAACTTCCAAAGTGGTTATATCTGCTGATTTCTACTCTCTTGCTAGATGACACCAAAATGATTCCCCAAATTGAGAACTTGGAACAAAATTTGTTGAAAACTTATATGGACTACTGATCTCTCATGTTGGTACAAATTTAAAATTCTCTTTTTGAATCTTGAATTTCTTCAAGATCAGGTACTGATGTTCCTTCAGTAATAAAACAAAAGGGGAATAATCTTCAAAGCACTACTCTGAATTTTCTGTATAATGTCCTTGCAAGTACTGTTTCTGACCATGTCTCATGTGGTATTCCAGAAGAGCATCAGTTTATACTGCGTATCTAAGTCATAGAGGAAACTCTTTTTTAGCTGGTTTAGATTCCAAATGTATACAAATGAAGTCACTTTAATCCTATAAATACTTCTTAATTTATTTTTAAAAAATTGTGCTGTTAACCCTTTTACGGGGCAACAAGCTATGTGAAAAGTACAAAACTTTTTGTCAAATGTAATATTGAGAGTGCTTTTGACATAGTTCACTGGTTTATCATCTGGATCAGTATATACTGCGCAACGGGCAAGGCTAGAATCCATGAACCAAGCTGCAAAGATCTCAAGCTAAATAAGGCGGAAAGATTTGGAGAAACAAAAGAAGGAAATTCTTTCCTATCCAATGTATACTCTTCAGACTAATGCACTCTTTCTATCAAGCCTTCTAAACTGTTAAATAAAGTTTTCCAAACAAGCATTTAAACTTCATTACACAGAAGAGCAACAAGAATGGTATCCTGCCAGACAAAAGGCAGGAGGGAAAAAAATATATATACTGAGTTCAATGGGTAAGCCTGAATGTAGCACAGTTCTTCACAACCGATGGGGGGATAATTCAACACGGTGTCCAACAACGTTCTAACGACGTGCTTCATCTCAACTGGTTACTATGAAGCAAGGTGTAAATGTTTGGCCCCAATCGGGCTTCAGAAATGGTTCTTTTTTCATGACGAGCATGTCAGTCCAGCTATCAATCATGTTTGTTTGCACCAAATCCCAAGCCATTAAAATACGACTAATTTTAAGTTAAACAGAAGTCGTCTGCTCCAAATTCGCCATCAACTATCCATGCTACTGCATTCCTCTGAATGAAGACAAGATGAAATGTGTATTGGCAGAAAAGAAGAAGAGGGGAGGGGGGAGAAAAAAGTTACCAGTTAGAAAGTTTTGAAATCAGCATCATGACATCACAAAATATCTTAACAGTAAAAAACAATCACATCAAGGCAAATTCTTGGTATTTTCATCATGATCATTAAAACTGTGTATCACATCCTAGGCTACATATTACAGTCTAAACCCATGATTATTTTGAATATTGGAGAACCCAAGTGAATAATCATGTTGGAATCTTATACTTTAGAAGAGAATAAAGAACATCTGGCAGTCCAAGGTAAAACTGCATTATAACTATGTACTGGGTTGGCCAAAAACTTTGTTCAGTTTCCCTATTTTACAGAAAAACCCAAATAAACTTTTTTGCCCAATCCAATATTGAATTCTTTTAGTGCCTCAGTTTGAAACTCTGCAATATGACCCTACTCTGTGTGTGTGTGTGTGTGTGTGTGTGTGTGTGTGTGTGTGTGTGTGTGTGTGAAGGACAATGTGTCAACAGCTCTACTGATATAATTCACATACTCTACAATGCACCCATTTAAACTGGACAATTCAGTAGTTATTAGCATATTCACAAAGGATTGTACAACCATCAAGGCAATAAATTTTAAAACATCTTCATCACCATTAGAAGTCAATTAACAATCCTAAGCAATCACTAGTCTGCTTTCGCTTTGGATTAGCCTTTTTGGGATGCTTTCATATAAATGGAACCACAGTAGGTACTCTTTTGTGTCTGGCTTCTTTCATAGCATATTGTTTTTAAAGTTCATCCATGTTGTAGCATGTATGAGTACTTGATTCTATTCCATTTTATACAGTCCTCAAAAAAAATGCAGTATGAATTGTTACTGTTATAATAAAAGGTCAGCAATTCTTTTTGGAACTTAAGTATTTTTAGTTAAATGACTTATAGTATCTTAGGGTACTTATGGTTTTGGAATGCCATTTCCTTAGCTTCATCTACATTTTCCCCAAATGTCTATTCCAAACAGGTATTAATTAGAAAAAATGTTTTCGAGCAGGGGAAAAAGAACTCAGAGGATACCTTAATAAAAGGCATGTAACTAAGTATGTAGTTATAAAGAAGTTGTTTTCTTATTGTAGGTATAAATGAAAATCTTTTAGTGCTATACCCATTTGCAAAGCACAACTGAAAATTGCTTAATTTGACTCAGTTCTTACAACTGGACTAAGTTTGTCTCACCTACCATAATGAGTATCCACAGTAATTTAATTACCAAATAGCACTGCAACTCTTATTCCACTGTAGTGGAGGCACAAACATATCCTTAAAGCTATGTCTAAAATAAATCTACTTACAAGGTAAATCTGTTACTATATACCTAGTATTTTCCTAGTTCTTTGTATCAAATGTTTATTTGAAGAAATAATTTCCAAAATGACTAATAAAATTAGAAAAGCACATATAATCTCAGTTATAGATCTCTAAAGTATCTATGAGTAGGCCTTAAAACCTAAAACGGGACAACAAACACACACAACAGGAATTCAATAAAAGATTTTTTATTTTAGCTAATTCCAGAGGTGTGTTAGTGAAATCATGTCAGGTAGTGACCTACAAATACAAAAAGGCCCTAGAGTAACTCAAGAGTAGTTTTCAAACTTTTTGAGCTGTGTACTCTACATGCTTTTCACCCTTGTCTTTGGCTGTATATCCTCACCTACCAGTGAGATCTGGTACAGTTTGTACCACACAGATAAAAGCACAGAGAACATGCTTTTAAGCCATTTGGGCTACCCTGATAACCCTCCTCCTCTGAGAATAACTGAGAGCAGTTGGTCATCTTTCTTACTAAAACACTTAGGTGGGACACACTGTGAACCAAAAAATCTGTTTATCCGTTTCTAGGTAAATTATTTCTTTCTAAGCAAACTAAATATTTCTGCTCTGAAAAAAGAACAGGTAAGTCATTTACATAAAATTTCTCATTATCTCCTCTTTCTAGCATATCTTGCTCAAGTAAGCTATGTCCTTAACTGTTAGCTTTTTGGCTTTGGGCTTTCTTCTGGTATCTGAAAGTAATGGAAAACACCTTTCCAACTTAGATTTGAAGACCTGGTAGCACTCTACAAGTTAATTAGTCTTGCCATGCTTCAGTTTTCACAAACTGAAAATGAGGACAAAAACACTTCTCCATTTCTCTTGCAGGGCTATAAAGATGTTATGCAAGGCAGTGTATATAAAGGGCCTAGTGGGTTACTAGGCACATAGGTACATGATGAATTCTAGTTCCATTCTCTTTCTCTATCCATCATGCACAGTCCATGCTAGTGTGCTACATGGTATTAACAGATATTCATCTGTAAGGGTAAAACCATAAGCAAGATCATTCTGAAGCTGTTCAAATTTCATATACTAGCTAGTTTTCATAAGCACAGAAGTATAAAATACTTCTTGCCTAATGAAGCAAGATTTTTAGGGAGATTTTGAAAGTGGCAATACTAACTTGCCTGTAAATGAAGTGGTATATTCCTGCTTATTCTCACCACTGTCATCAATAAAACAAACAAAAAAATACTGTTGCATATTAGCTTAATTAAACTCCTGTGGATTGAGATACAGTGTACAATCTTTAAATGAGGGAGAAAATCTATTACATCCTTCACTTTAAAGTACCGCCTAAAAGTGCTCCAATGTTATGATAAAGTAGGCAAGGTTTCACTTGGGAAAACACGAGAATACTGTGCAATGGTACCTTCAATATTCTGGTGGTCTATAAAAGGTGCTGGTCCCCATATCCTAACAGTGCCGTCATCTGAGGCGCTGGCCATCATGGATGGAATCTGCGGGTTCCAGCTCACGCAGTTGACTGTACGTGTGTGCCCTGTCAGCTCCGCAATTGGCAGTTCACTACGTTTGTGCCAGATGTAAACCTTGTGATCTGAGTAGCAGTAATTCAGAAAAAAGTTGGCAAAGTGTAACAGATTAACAAAATTGATGATTTTAAGTTTACTGCTCATTACACACACATTTAACTTATCAGACTTGAAAGGACAACAAAAATGTGAATAATTTAACATATTTTTTGAAAAATCCATTTAAATTTTAATAAAATACACATTTTCCTCCTGTTAAAAATGACAGACTAGCTTGCAAGTCATCACAGAATCTGCAATATTCTCTAATACATAATGTGTAATCACAGTGAAGACCACTGAATATAAACAAATCTAGGATGGAGATAAATTCTATGGAAATAGAGGTGACAGAGAAGCAATGTATCCAAATTCAAATATGGCAATTAAGATGACAGCTAAATGTTGAGTGCTTACAATGTTCTAGGTGCTAAATAACTACGTTATTTAACCTTCATCACCATCAGGAGGTGGTGCTTATCCCTTTTATGGATGGTGACTGATGAACTGCAAGTGTAAGCAATCTGCTCATGGTTAACAGCCGGTAAACGGTGAACCTCGGATTGAAATCCAGGAGGTCCTGCTCACGTGTTTACTTGTGAGGCTAGACAGCTGTCCTACAGCTATATCATAATATACAGCTGTATATTATGTATATTATACAGCTGTATATGACTGTGTGGCAGTCTATTTACAATCTCATCAAGTGCCCATAAAAACCAAAAACCCCAACAACTTTGTTTCTTTGGATAAACTAATCTTCAAAAACAAAACGCAACAACTGTCCAGTATAGAGTAGTCGTTCAGAGTAAGGGCTGCAGTCAGACCATTGGCCCACACTCTCCCTGTGTGGCACACGTCCCACTCCCTGCAACTTTTCTTCTGCAAATGGGGAGTCATACTTACCTCATCATGTTATGAGGATAAAGTACGTCTGTATATGAAGAAATGTTTTGAACAGAGTCTAACACACAGTAAACACCATGTATTACCATAAAGAGTTAACTAAATGTAAGTGATGGTTCTTGAACAGACAGCAGAACCCCAGGGTGAGTTAGAAAAGTGTCCCATCTGAAGAGCTGTCACTCAATTAACATGATCAATGTGGGAACTTTCAGCAGATGTGCTGCTTACTGAGGAAACTTTACAGTGGTGAATATGTAACAAACTTGTGGTAAAAGAACATGCCCTGGTTTCAAAACTCACAAAGAGAAAAAGTTGTAACCACTGTTGAACATTTTTTTGTGTACGGGAAGTGAAAGTTAAAAGGAACTCACTGAAGTACTGAATTTATCTTTCCTAGAAGGTATTTGTTAGTTCAGTCATTTTTGAAAATAATTTTTCTTGAATAAAATAAAAATAACAAAAGGAAAAACAAAATGCCCAGACTAGCTATGCTTCCCCTTGGACAGAGCAAGTCCACAAAGAAAGATTATAGGCTTTCTTGAAAAGTGAGAATGCAACTGAAATCTGCCTACATTTGGATGAAAAACGCTTCTGTGAACACATACCCGAGGAGGATATTTATTGAACATGCAGCAAAAATTAAGAAAGATCTGAGCAGATAAGGTCAGAATGACAGGCCTTCTGATAAAGTTCTGCTTACTTTATCAGTTTAAGGAATCCAGTGCCTATGCAGAGGGAAAAATAAGTTTTTCTCTTTATTATCAGCACAATGAAAAGGCTGGAGTAATGGCCTTTTAGGGAGAAATGCTTCCTATTGCTCTATCTTATGTTGACATTCATGTATTTGGGGGTTTGGAAGGTTCTTAGAATATATTTCTTACAAATAAATGATGAATGGATTACTGTGGACATCTTGGGAGATAGCATATTTTCTATAACCACTTGGTGTTGAAAACATTTTTAGAGCCATTCTAAACCACCTGAGTCATGAGAATCTTAATCTCTTTCCTTCACAGTTATGTTTCATTTTTAGCCCTAAATAGAATATAATGTGGCTTAATTACATTGTTCATAAGGCTTAGTTCTAAAGTTAGTTTGGGCCAAAAAAAAAAAAAAAAGATTGGCATCACTAGGGATAATGGTGGCAATACATATTTTTTAAAAGTACTTCTATGCTATGTATTATTTTTAGAAAGAGTATACGGGATTGTCACAGTTGGTAAAGGATCCACCTGCCAATTCAGGAGACATAATAGATGTGGAGTTCTATCCCTGGGCCAGGAAGATCCCCTGGAGGAGGAAATGGCAACCTATGCTATGGTCCATGGGGTCGCAAAGAGTTGGACACACACAGACACACAAAGATACACATGCCAGGAAGATCCTCTGGAGGAGGAAATGGCAACCTATGCTACTGTCCATGGGGTCGCAAAGAGTTGGACACACACACACACAGGATTGTGAGGCATAATTAAGAGGGGTAAAAAACCCCACCAGGAGCAGGATTAAATAGCGCATGGGGAAGGATCTTCAAGTAGGAGGAGCTAAAAAGCATGTAGAAGGCTTAATATGTTTAAATCATATCAAATAGAAACCAAAGGAAAATCTAGAAGAAAATAACATGATTAAACTAACAGATAAAAAAGATTTTTTGATGGGAAAAAAGTGAACTCCCAATTGTTACCTAGCAAGCCACTGTCTCGTTTCTTAATCTTATCTGAATGACTTTTTTAGGGGAAAGAAAGAATGAAGTCATATGCTTCATGTGAAAAATCTAAATCTCTAAATGTCTCTTTGTCCCAATCCTTAAATACACCTTATACACAAAGGAAAAACTCATGTGTCACCTTGTGATTCTTTTCTACTGAGATCATTTTTTTTTTTTTGGTCAAGAAAGGGAAAATAGAAACATCTCACACAGTAACTGAATGTTACCAAGTCTTCACCAACAGAATCCAGTTCCTTGGTCTATCTTGGAAAACTAGATTCAGTTTTTAAAAAATGACTTCAGTAATTTGCTGCTATAGTACTAGAACAGCGAAGTGGGTACTCAAGAAAATGTGCTGAATGAAAATTTTCAATAGTCTGCCATTATTTGTTTTTATCACCTTAAAATGTACAGCAACTTTTAATACTGCCTCACTTATCTGTGCTTGCATATTTTAAACAATTTGTTTTAAATTAGACTACTTGAGGCACGTGCTTGCCTGATATACTGATGTTATTAGACCAGAGTAAGTTATTAAAAAAGGTAGTAAATTCCATAATTTGAGCTTTTCTGAGACCTTAAGAATCCCATGGTCTCAAAGAAAATCTAAATTATTTTCTTTGGTCATTAAAGAACCACTGAAGATCTGATTATAGTGAATTTTGTCCAAGATCAAGTAAAACATAATTAACCTTGATTTCTAAGATACTATTAACATCTGAAAACCGTTAAGTCTCACAAAAAGAAAAATACCTACAGAAAAGTAATGATTTAACCACATCTTCACTTGACACATGCACCAAACCCACTTCTACACAGCCACAACAGGCACTGCTGATCCGTGACAATGAGAAGGACTCAAACCATTCCATGAAAAGGGACATTAACAGTGTGCTGGATAAGTGACTCATACAATTTCTGATTTAACATCTTGAATTTAACATCATGACTACCTTCACAAATTGAGAGAATTATAGAACTTTCAGTCCATCAATATATATCTGTGAATCAACGGAGACACAATTTACCTTCACTGCCACTAGCGATGAAGTCTTCATTATGGCCTCCAAAACATGAATGAATCGTATAAAACCCTTGTGTAACACCTTGATACTTTCTTACTAAAACTCTGTCTTGCAAGTCCCATAAATGAACTCCCTGTAAACAAAAGAGAATATAAGTATTTATTAACGCAAAAGAATTTTAAAGAGTAACCTGTAACTATGCATTTGCCTGATGAACATTTCTAATTTCTATTTATGCAAAATGCCAATGTCCTGAAAAATTTCCAGCTGACTCCACAAACTTATGGATCAAACACATGAAGTAAAATTTAAGAATTCATAAAAATATTTGTTTATATATACTAAACCCCACAAATTTTAACTAAGCTAAATTTTCCTGAGAATTATGTTAATAAACTTACCTGAGTTGCTACATTTAACAAAGCTAATCGGCCATTCTTTGAAATAGTAAAAGACATAATGGGATGATCTTCTTGTACTCTGTAACCAAAAAATAGTTTGTCAAAACCAACATACTAAGAATCAAGACATTCAAATTATTTAAATACAACAAATTTAAGTCTGTGATCACTATTACATACTATATTTCAACCAAGAAAAAGAATGAGTTAATAATTACTAAGCACCACTTGACTATCCACCCAAATTACCAATGAAACCAAAAACATAATAAAAATAAAACCTCTTCTTTTGAAGAAGCAAGTTCTACTACACTTTTAATACAAATCAGATAACTGTTGTTTAATGGACATAAAGTATATTTACATGTTCCTATCTGTAAGGTCCTCGAAGTTATATCCCCGAATTCGCTGGTGTGTATCTGATGCCAGAACAGTCTTCCCGTCACTCAAGCACCAAAGGCATTGCACTCTCACTCCTTCCCAAGAGTCAAGGAGATTACCATCTAAATCCTGAGGAGAAAACTACTATTAACTTCATTACTGAACAGCACTCAGAAAGCAAACAAAGAACCAAAAGAATCTTTCTTTTCCCCCAAAAGAATCTCTTAATATATCTTTTTGTAATATTTATCTCTTCCTGAGACTGATCTCAACCTAGTTGTTCCTTAAGTGTTTTCAATCATCAAAATTTATATAGGTCAAATTTCATTACAATACCTAAAGGGAGGGGGAAAATCTCAGCAAATCTATCTTCCCTTCTATCATGCATTGATAAATACAATAAATACAAAGAAAGAATCCTTAAGTTTCAAGGGCTCACAATTTTTGGAAAAGAATTTAAACATCCCTTTAAAACACACTATACTGGGATTTGTACTGTAATGTTCACAAGCTGTGACATGTAAAAAGACAACTAACTAACATGAGTTATAGCTGTGTAGAACTTAGGAATCTGTCATGATGTTTTAAAAAAGTCACCAAATTTGTAACATGCTCTACCGAGTAAAGCTCTTAGGGTCATTATCTTCCTGAACATTCAACGCTCTGAGTGGCAATCCTATTTTTACAGGTTAGGGAACTACCAAGTCAGGTACCCTGAAGTATTAAACACTGTAAGGGACGGCAAAGTCAGGAGAAACACACAAGGCCACCTTGAATCCAGGGAATTAAGAACTAATGGCTTAAATGCCAAAATGTACAGTATGGTGACTATAGTTAATAATACTGTATTGCGTATGTGAAAGTCGCTAATAAAGTAAATCTTAAAAATGCTCATAAGAAAATAATTTTTTTGTAACTATGTATGGTGATGTTTATTAACAAGACTTATTGTGGAAATCATTCTGTAATACATACAAATACTGAATTATATTGTCATACACCTGAAACTAATGTAACAATATATGTCAATTATATCAATCAATCAATGAAGTATAGCATTAGCCCATGGAGACAAAGTCCAGACATAAAATGTTTAAATTAGTACATTATAATGGTACTGACCACTTAAAATAATTTAAAGAAAATCAGGGGTGTATCAATAAACTGTATTGGGACAACTGGGGAAAAATTAAATGACTTACAACCATGCTGAGAAAATAGCACACTAGATTCCATGAGTCTTGCAGTGAGCTCAATGAAACTGATAATTTGTAATGGCGACATAGAAGTCTTTATGATAAATGACCTACACTGAATGATTTGATGGGGTTATGATATTTAACTTTAGTCTTAAATAAATCTAGAAGGACCTACTGGAACCATGCTAGGTAGTGGTATGAGACATGAAATCTAGGTAATAGAGAGTAATGACACTGCATTTGTATCATAGTCTACTTTGTCATAAGACTTTTTACCTATTACTTACTTTTATTATCCCAACACTCCAAGATTAATAGAGCAGGTAATGATCAGAAGACACCTCAAATAAAGACTGGAAATTTTCCTGGCAACATTCATCATCACTTTTATTCCTCAAAATTTTAAAGTCAGTCTCCTCATGAAATACAGCATTTTTCGAGGAGGTGGGGGGCAGGGGCAGGTGGGGGGAGGAAGGCCGAGGGAGATACAAAAAATCCAAAGGGCTAAAGACCTCCCCACCAAAGAAATTAAATACTAAACCTTTTTGTCCTATACATAAGAAACTTATTTATTTATAAGAACAAAATGTTTAGTAGGACAATATTTTTTTTAATGTTTCACTAAATTCAAAGCCTATACTTCATATAAGCCCTTGAAATGTTTTTTTAAAAGAGAAAAAGATTCCACAGAAAGTTCTATTGGACAATGTTTATCTTAGACAGTCAAGTGGGTTTTCATATATTTTATAAGTTATCAAGTCAAGTGAATTCTTTATTTTTACAAAACTAAATCTGTTTTTAAGTAAATTTGCAGGCATCTGAAGTAGGGCACTAAATACTCACACATTGATAGAACTGCCCACGCTGACCTCCAGTCACAAAGCGTTTCCCATCTGGATTCCAAGCCACACTTGTTAAACTGTCTTCATGAGATTGGCTCATTTTTGTCCTTAGCTCTCCCGTCTACAAGGAAACAAAACTGTGGATGAGATCTTCAAGATACTCCTCTAAAGGGAATGTATAAAGAAAAACAGAAAAAGGATAGTAACTGGGATATCTGGTTAGTTTAATACTCCTAATTAGTGAAGTAAACTGTTTAAATTGGCCTTATAGAACAATACTATAGCATTCAAAAGAGAAATTAAGTACTTGAAAAAAACTCAGGAGTCAAACAAAGCCTGGCATAGGTGATTCAAAGAATAGCTATGAGATAAACTTCAAACAGAAGTCTAGTCTTAAATCAATTACATGCATAAATTAAAACAAGTAATTTTCCCCAAGTACAACGATGAAAAGCCCAGCACGACATACCTATTTCTTCTGAGTTCTCACTTCTCCTTAGTTCACAGTTCTTTATTTTATTCTAAAATTGTAGTTCATGCAATTAGCAACTCCTTAAGAACATGATTAATAGGCAGAAAAACTATGCCCTTAAACTAGGCCAAGAGTGTAGGCAGTCTAAATTATGTTAATTTCATATCTGATATGCTCAAAATGCAGAAGGGAAAATGGGAAAACAAAAATTATTTTTCTGATATACAACTTTATTTCAATTAAAAGTAACAGAAAAGAGTGAAGGACATTTGCACTGTTTAGCGTACTCATTTTAAAGCATTCCCAACTAAGTAAGACTATTTAGTTGGTTACAACCCTCAGATATCCTCCTGTTATTTTTTCTAAGTTATTCAACTTAGAAGGTAGACACATACCAGTTAATCTAGTCTTGATTCCATTTTGTTCATGGATTAGAAACAGGATCTGAGAGATTAGAGCTGCCCTTGGGGTAATAAAAAGTACATGGGCATAATTTTCCTGTGAGAAATGGGTAATCAAATTAAAAAAAAAAAAAGAAGAAAAGAAAAAAAAAAGGGTGCATGATCAGGAAATGGGGCCAAGTAATAAAAGCAAAGAGGGCATAAAAACCAGAATGTCTTCCTTACACTGAAAAAGAAAAAAAAATTCAGCAATCTTAAACCCTTCCCCCATACTGTTAACTATTCTCAAGTCACGATCTTTTGCGATTGTGCAATATAAATGGGTAAAAAAAAGAACGTTTAGAAACACAAATACACATGCAACAGCTGAATCTTCAGCATTTTCTATTTACAGTAAGTTCTGAAGGCAGAAATGGTCTTTTCCTCTGTTATGCTCAGGACTGTTCTGAGTATGAAGCCATTACAGGTATCCCCAGCTTTTTGAAAGTTTGCCTTGTACCACTTAGCTTTTACAAAGATTTACATTAGTACCTGTTTTTGCCAACCAAAAGACATCTGAAAAGGATGTCTGCTTTTACGAAAAGTGTCTGTGGAAAGTGAAAACAGAGTTCCGTGTTTCGCGGGGAGCTATTTCAGAGGCAGCATGCACTCTAAGCCTGAGAGTGGCTCCTTCCCAGGAACTACAGTCAGCATCTCAGCACCAAGTTGCCATGGCTTTGAGCTATGTGAGCACCTGTGCTTTATCTTGATTTATTTTGTGCATCCTTTAGTAAGATGTGTCCTAAGGTAACTGCTTCTTTATGCCATTGCAGCTTATGAAAAATTTCACAGGAATAATTACTTTCAGATAGCAGGGGAAACCTGTAATTAGGAATCTACATAAAAATTCAAAGGAGCAACTTTGAAAACTGACTTAAAAGGACCACCCTTTTAGAACAAGTCTATAACATAACACACAGTAAAACAGTTAAGCTAGAACATAGTTTAACTGTCCAGAAATTCAAAATTGAATTTAAAGAAGACTACAAAGGCTGACTCTCTGTTGTGCGACTATGACCATGTACTTCTCCTCCCTTTGAGGGGGCGGAAATTGTCTTTTAGGTCAGATTCCTTTTAAGCTTGTTTGAGAAGCCATCTGATCTACTCTGTGCTTTGCCACCCTGAGCCCAATCACAAATACAACACTGATTCAACACTAGTTTGATAAAAAAGGCCTAGGCACATTTTGGGAACAACTGGGAATTTTTAAATTATGACATGAATATTAGGGAATTATAGCTAAAATAATTAGAGAATTATAGGTAAGATAATGGCATTTGATTATGTAGGAGAAAATTACTGTTAAGGAGATACATGTTTAAATACTTAGTGGTAGAATATCATCTTAATTTACTTCCAGATGTTTTGGGTATGGATATATAAATATGTATGTTTGTATGCATGCATGTATATACACACAAAATGTAACAAAATGTTAATAACATCATCTGCTGAATCTATGGTGGCATGGATACAGGTCATCCTATATTCATATTTCAACCTTTCTCAATATTTCAAAATTTTCTTAATAAAGAAACTGGGTTGAAATATAAATCGTACTGTAGAATTAGATTTATGGCACATCATCTTCAGGTACATCTTAGCATTCATCTGTCTTCTATACCATCTTATTGAGTCATTTCTATGGAGCTTTTATCTTTACTCTTGATAAAAATCAACTTACACATGGGTCCCCAAACTCAAAACCATATCCCATCAGCTTATACTTATACACCCAAACTGTAGCCCGAATTATTCCCCTGCCGAGAAGTTTAAAAAAAAAAAAAAAAATCATCTAACCAGTCAGCTTGTGGAAGAAACTTAAAAAATAATTTTAAATGATTAACTAGAAGGTTTCCAAAATAGAGCCAACAGATGACAGAGTAAACTCAGTGCTGAGTTTTTCTAAAATGGAACCCTAGATAAAGTGTTTAAGTTTTCATTTAGAAACTATAATAAAACTCTTGATAGTAAGTACTGCAAACATCATTTAAATCTACTAAATGAGATTGTAACATTAAATATAGGTAAGGAAATGGTGCAATTGCCACTGGAATGGAAAATTTGGTGTCATGTCTCGATGTTTTCACACTTGAAAAGTAAGTTTTGTATAAAACTGTGCAACCATAAAACAACTGTAAAATCTTTATTGAGGTACAAAGTATCACAGTAAAATAGTACATATTACACACTACAAAGTACAACATCCCTAAAAATACCTACTGATCATTCTTTCAAAAATGCTATTATGCTCAACAAAATATTTAAATTTATAAATCTGGACACCTGGGTTCTATCTGATGAATTAATTATCTTTTATAAGAAATACATCATGGGAATTTAGGTTGAATGATTTGGTTCTACAGATCATGAATAAAGTTATAATGAAGATGTGCAGTACGATTATACTTCACAAAGACTAAACCAAGGATGAAATTTGCTCACTTGTACATTCCAAAGCCAAAGCTCAGAGCAGTCATCTGGGCCACAAGCAACAAGATAGTTGTCATCAGGACTCCATGCAATATAAGAAACGCCGTAAGCATGTCCTTCTAATGTTTTAAGCAGTTTTAGAAGGTGTGTATCCTAGGAGGGAAAACAGACAACTTAGCTAACTCTTATTTCTAAAGTCACTGTTTTTTGGGCATAAGAATTTAAATAGTTACAAAGATGTGCTTTGATAATATAGTTTAATCTGAGGACATTTTCACAGATTTTGCCAATTCCCTGCCCCTAAGAGAACCTCTAACTTGCTTCATAAAGACTCATTCATGCTGCAACATCTGTTAAGCATCTATTACACACAAGGGCACTGAATGCTACATGGAAATAAAGATGACACAGACTTTGTACTTAAGAAACTTTCAAGGAAACTTAAAACAGGTATATTAAAAGCTATCCCCTCCTTTTAAAAAGTTTTAATGAGTATCTTAGCATAAAATTCATCCCTTTTAAAGTATATGATTCAGTGGCTTTTAGTATATTCAGAGATTGTGCTACCATCACTACTATCTAACCTGAGAACATTTTCATCACCCCAAAAAGAACCTCCATACTAAGTGGCCGTTATTCCCTATTCTCCCTTCCTCCAGCACTGGGAACCCCTACTTTCTCCATGGATTTGTCTGTTATGGACATTTCATATAAACGAAATTATACAGCATGTCAGTCTTTTGTAATTGGCTTCTTTCACTTAGCATGATGTTTTCACGGTTCATTCCTGTTGTGGAATATATCAGTATTTTATTCCTTTTAATTGTTGAATAGTATTCCATTTTATGCCTATACCATATTAAGCAACATTTGGATTGCTTCCACTTTTTGGCTATTATGAATGCTGCTGCTACAAATATATGAGTTTCTGCACAGACCCATGTCTTTATTTCTCTCGGGTATATGTGTGGGAGTAGAATTGCTAGGTCATATGCCAATTCTGTGCTTAACAATGTGAGGAGCTGCCAAACTGTTTCTTAAGTGTTTAAACCATTTTACACTCCCACCAGGAGAGCTACCACTTATTTGGTGCTAATCAGTATTAGCACTATTCACAATCAATCTCATTTAAATCTCATAAATCTAAAAGGTTAAGAATTATTCTCCTCCCCCATATTATAGGAAAGGACATGAAGATTGAGAAAGGTTAGAAACAACTTTCCTTTATTGACAGTATTACCAGGAATTTGAACCTGAGGCGCCTGACTCTAAAGCTATATAGGATGAAATATATAAACTGCAAACATGGAAGTGGCAAATGAAAAGACTGGAAAAACTGACATCTTTATTTTAGACTGAAGGGCTAAATCTTATCCTGCAAGTGAAGAACCACTTATGATTTTTAAGCTTGGGAATATACAATATACTTGGCTTTAGGAAGAGAATTCATTAACAGTGTGGAAGAAGAATCAGAACAAAGAGAGACGCAGAGTAAGGACACTCCTAATGAGCCAGCACAACAGCCACATAGTTAAGACAAGAAATGGGCCTTAAACTAACATGGTCAGGACTGAAAGAGGTTGTGGGACATAAAACTGACATGACAGGATGAGACAAAAAATGTTGAAAGACTGTCTCTAAATTTCTGTTTTAGGGAATAAAGATGAACGTAAACAGTGTGAAGGAAGCAGAATTTGGGAAGACTAGACTAATGGAGACCAGTTTTGGTTAATTCCAATGCTGATGGAAATTCCAATGGTGATGACCTACACCAGTTAGAAATGGGTCTGGAACTAGTCTGATAAAACTAGATTGGGAATTTGTTCTGAAAGTTCAAGTTTACAAAGCCATTACTTCTGACTCTTCTTTGGGAAGATGCTAATAGGCCTGGGGTATTAGATCATAGTATCATTAGGTCAAAGTAGCTTGCATAATTTAATAAGCAAGTCAAGTCTTTTGGACTAGCCCAGTATCTTCTAGGAACAAATTTTCATTCATAGTGGTGTTTTAGATGTACACAAAGATTCGCTTCTAAACTAATGACAAGCTACTATAGAAGTATTTAACTAAAAACCTAGTAATTTCATGCACATTAATTAAAAAATAGAAAGATGTGAAAGGAAAAGTTGAAAACAAATGAGAATATTAATATTATATCTTCAGAAGTACAATGTCTTTATAAAGAGTAACCTATTCCAAATGGTAATATCACATTCATGCAATCCACTTAATTTTGCCTGGATTCTGAGGAGGGGAATGGGTAAAGTTCTTTACTGGGAAAAAAGGTAAAAAAACCTGTTAAAAGAAACTAACCACTGGAATAACATCAATTCAAATATTAAGGTACTCTCTATATATTCTTTCTATCCACTAAAAATATACATTCAAAAACAGAACTGATTTTCTTAACAAGTTTTTCAAATAGTATTTGACATAGAAAAATACCATGATACCAAACTCTAAAACACACTGTATCTCATATTTAAATGTAAGCACTGACTCTGCATTTCCCAAGCTAATCTGGACATAAAAGCCCTTTACATGTAACCACTGTTAACATTTTACATAACCAGTATTCTCATAAAAACACTTTGGGAAACACTGGCATAAAAGTCAGAACTCTTTGGCAAAGTATAGAAGATCCTCCTTGATCTGTTTGCTACTTACTTCATGAACCTCATCTCCTAGTCTACAGAGTCTTCACCCAAACTGCCCAGTCACGTCATCTTTCACCTGAGGGCCAGCTATAACGTCTTGCCTAAATAATATAATTCTCCTTCATCTCAGGCTTACTTGTCATACTTTCCCTTGCTTTCCAATTCCAATAGGATCTCTTTTTTGAGTTCCTGTAGCATTCACTAAAGAATAATTACATGTATTATCAGGAGCCCAGTCTGACTTCTATCAAAAAGGTCAAGCACACAGCAGGTGCTCAATAAATACTCGCTAAACAAAAGGGACTCATACACTGCTGCTAGAAGAATATATGTAATAAAGAAGTTTTGATACGGCTGCTTTCTTTTCAGACATGTTGTAAATAACTACTGAATGAAAATACTTCTTATCATAGTTCAGTTCAGTCACTCAGTTGTGTCCGACTCCTTGCGATCCCATGAACTGCAGCACGCCAGGCCTCCCTGTCCATCACCAACTCCTGGAGTTTACTCAAACTCATGTCCATTGAGTCAGTGACACCATCTAACCGTCTCATTCTCTGTCGTCCTCCTGCCTTCCATCTTTCCCAACATCAGGGTCTTTTCAAATGAGTCAGCTCTTTGCATCAGGTGGCCAAAATACTGGAGTTCCAGCTTCAACATCAGTCCTTCCAATGATAAGGTTATGATGGATCCCAACCTATTTTTCTAGTCACATTTCCCATGCTTTGCCTTACTCATCCTATTTGCTTACTAAATAGCAGTTCTTGTACTTGAAAATGCACTTCTGTATTTTCACTAACCACACTGATATTCAGTATTTCCTTCAATCCTGAATACAGGCAGTTAACAAGGCAGCATTGGGTGCTATTAGGTGACTGTTAATAATGGAAATTTCAAATATTTTCACATATTATAGCTTTGGATATCTCAAAATTTTATGCTTGTCACTACTTCAAAATTCTTGAAGTTATCATATCTGCTACTAGAATCTGTTGCTATGCTTATAAAAAAGTAACATATTACTATACTGTATCTGTTTCTGTACTATTTTGATAATTATATTTCAATATAATTGGGTTTACCTTTATGATATATACTCGGGCTTCCTAAGTGCTTTGGATTATGCATTTAAAAATATTATTCTGAGGAGGGGGTCCATAGGGTTCAGACGGCCAGAGGAGTACATGGCAAGTGGGTTCTTTATCACTAGCACCGCCGGGGAAGGACAGCTGAGCTCTGAGTGCTTATCAAAAAGACAACAGATGGGATGATGACATCCTGATACAGCCTACTTCACTCTTATATTAAAACAATTCTACTTCTAAAAATAACTTCTTTATTTTGTGTCTTTGTCATAAATAGATTAAAGCAACTGCAAAAAAAAAAAAAAATATTCTGAGAAGGGGGTCCATAGGGTTCAGACTGCCAGAGGAGTACATGGTACAATTAAAGGAAAAAAATGCCTGCTTTAAGGCAGAGTAGATCTCATTTATCTTTCTTCATTCATAGCATACTGCAGGTACACAAGAATTGATGTATGCTCTCAAACTGACTCTACTCTTTCTAAAATATTTCCTTCTATGGCCCCCTTTCTCAATAAGATTATTTATACTTTTTGATTTTAGGTGAATGACTCCTATACCAAATACATCTTAACCTATTTGGAGTCATGTACTTTCTTAATTGCTTGGCTGAAAGAAATGGAAATACTCATCTCTACAAATCTGTAGGTCACCTGGTTATAAAGAAAGACAATTTTGATTTTTGAGGGAACTTAAAATTTTAAATCCAGAATATAATACTTCTCGTACGTATCACTTGGGGGAAAGAAATGTGTGTGTGGGGGAATGTTTAACAGAAGTTCCACAAATTACAGAAGATAATGAAGGGTTTTGGAAGGCAAAACGGTAAATGAGTCTTTTCTAACCCACGTCAGAATGGTTACTGCATTAATCTGTAAATCAAATACTAACAAAGATAGCCAATTGGCAGGGACACTGACGAGCAGTAGGTCTAGAGTAAAACTATCCCTGGATTTAAGTCTAACTCTGCCATTTACAAGCTGTGAGAGCCTGGGTGTTTAACTTTTACCTTGGTTTCCTCATCTGAAAACAGGAGATATTAGTTTCTCAAGAGAGTTAATCAGAGGATGAAATTACATAATGTACACATAGACCAAGTGTAATCCTAGCACGTAACATTCAACAATTCTGATCATATTAATCTCTATGTATTATTTAAACAACGCAGAAAGAGGCAAGACATGACGAAGATGACAAAAAATGCTCTTGGAAAAGAATGCCATTTATATACGCATACTTTAAAATTATGTACTTAATTAGATGAAAAATTACCTTTTTGTAATCTAAACATTCACATTAGAGTACATACCGGATCAACTTGCCATATGATAACTGTCGTATCTTTCGATCCTGTTGCTAGTTTAGTGCCATCGTTAGAGAATTTACAGAACCATACTTCATTACAATGCTCCGTAAGTATCTGCTGAGTATAACAGGGGAACTGCCTCCTAAAACAAACAAATCCACAAATAATTACTCTTAAAATCAATTAAGAGTAATAATAATGAAAATGTTAAAAAAACCTGATGAAACATTTTTTGCTCGCATTAAGTCAATTCATATAAATAAAAATTAACCAGGTCTTCATGTTTGTCTGTGTTAAGTGGCTGGGATCAGGTTGTTCTAGAAGAAATAATGTACATTTTCATTGATATAAAAGCAAGTTGGGCACTGTAGAGAATCTGGGGTTACAAGCTTTGGTATCTTTGCCAAGCCATTTAAATCCTGAGTCTCAGCTCTCTCATCTATAAAACGAGATGAATCTACCAAGGTTCTTAGGGTTCCTATAAGGATGAGAAATACATCAAAAATTCCTGGAATGCAACAGCCATTCAAAAGTGGACTGCTAGTATTACTCTGGGGACAGCACAAGAGAAGTGCAATATATGGTATAGGCCGTGGTGGTCAAAGTCTTAAGAATGGGGGCAGAAAAGTCTGAGAGACTCAGGTTCATATCCTGGCTACTCACTGTGATTTTGAGAAACCTAATCTCTCTAAATCTCAGTATATCCAACCATAACCTAAAGACAAGAGTACTTTATAGAATTCCTTATACAAGGATGAAATAAAAAGGATGAGACAATGAATGTAAAGCATTTAAACTGGCTCTGATGTTTAGCTAGTACTTTATAAAGTTGCAGTTATATATTAAAGACAGAATTCTATGATTAACTTTACTAAGTTAAAGAGAAAAAAGTTAAGACTATTCTCATTAAGTATTCACTTTTAAAAACCATTCTATCCTTTTCCAGTTTATCAGCACGGTTCAATAGAGCTTCCTGCGATAATTCCAACGTTATATACCTGCACTATACAATCTGATAACCCTAGATGTATGTGTTTACTGAGCTGAAAGGTGGCTAGCATACTTGTGGAACTTAGATTTTTTTTCACTTAATTTAACTTGAATTATTTTTCATTTAAATTTAAATGTAATCCGTGGCTACTGTTAGGACAATACAGATCTGTACTGTAAAAGTTACTTAAACATTAATGGGTAAACTCTTAAGTCCATTTTAAAAAATGCTGTTTTAGGCTGCTAACTCGTGTCTGACTCTCTTGTGACCCTGTGGATTGTAGCCTGCCAGGCTCTTCTGTCCATGGGATTTCCCAAGCAAGAGCACTGGAGTGGGTTGCCACTTCTTTCTCCAGGGGGGCGTCTTCCTGACCCAGGGATTGAACCTGCATCTCCTGTACTGGCAGATGGATTCTTTACCACTGAGCCAGGGAAGCCCCCCCTTGTATGGGAACACCAAAGTGGCACTCAAATAGTCACTATTTTATTATTACTTAAGTAACCTTCTAAAAAGACTAGTAATTAAGCCCTTAGTTTATTAAAAGGCTAACTTTAGGGTATTAAAATGATAGTCTATCTTTGTTTTCAAATAAATTTAAAATTTGTTAAAAATATAAGGATCTTCCTAAATCAAACTGAAAAAAGTAGCATTTAAATCAAGCTAAATACCTTAACATTCTATAAATATTTTATGATCCTTTACTAAAAACTAATACTTATAAAAATAAAAAGCTATCTGTGGAAACATCCTTCCATTGATTGTTGGTGGGAAAAAAACCCACACACAAAAAAACCTTCTACAGATTAAAAAAAAAAAAAAAATCCTGTACTTTACTGATCAAATTTAACCAAAAAATATATATATGCACTAATTGTGAAAAATATAAATATATATAATCTAATAAAATCTCTTCAATGCAGATCAGGAGAAAAAAAGTTCTGGTGTTGTGCTGACTGCATAAGCCCTAGTACTACAGAAATCTGAAGAGTGAAGCAGTAAGGAAGGTATTGTGAATGTACAGTAGGCAGCCATTTTAAGTTGGCTTTAAAGTGGAGGTATTGCAGCGGGTGGGGGGGCTGTGCGGTGACAACTAGGAAGACCTCCAGTCATCAATGGTTATCTCTGAGGAGCAGGAACTCTTTCATTCCTGTGTAAACAGAGTGCTTTCCATGCAGGTTTGTAGGAGCCTGATCCCTGATCTGAGGGTTAGGAAAAGTCAGACTAAATAAATATTGTCCATCATTTACTTTCACAGATACTGGCATAGAAATTAAAGAACGTAAGAAAAATGGAGGTCATGTTCTCATACATTTCAGTTTCCAAACAGGAAGGCAAGCTCTCAACTTACTGATACCTCTTGAACCATAAAGTCTACCATATATACCTTTCAATGTATACCACCAGCAATAAATTCACATACCAAAAAAAAAATTCGGGTTCACAATTGCCTTAATTTTAACACTGATCTCAAATTTTCAAAGGAGCTATTAAATATGAACCCATATAGTCTTTTAATCTATCTTCTCCTCCTACCTCTGTTCAACTGAAATGAAAAGACTTAAAAATTCTCATAAGCAAATAAAAAAGCAATGTTAAGGAGTAACAAGGGATAAATGAAAAGGATCTCTAATCACTTCCTTTAAGTGCACCAAGTAATTATCCAATACTTTACAATAGTTCAATTATTACTATTTTTTAAATTGCAATGGGGGAGGGTGAAGTGAGAAATCAACTATATATGAAAGTAGTTTATGAGCAAGTAAAGATTATCTTAAATCATAGTATATATGGGCACATATACATGTTTTATGGTTATTCAGAAATTCCTCATCTTCCCGAAGCTCTCACACATATACACTCTTATTCTTCCTAGTCATGTTATTTTCAATAGTTCTCCAAGGATCTTTGACAAAAGAAATAGAGCATGTGCATTGCAGCTGTCATGTTTGGTTCACTAGACCCAAATAATTTTCTTCTGGAGTTTGAAAGATTTCATATCTTGTTTTTCAGTATCTTAAAAATGAAAGCTCTGCTGAAATTTTGGAGATCATTATTAAAATGGTAGGGACTTTTATACTCAAAATAATTCTAACATCAAAAGTGAAGCCTGAATTCTTATAAGTTAAACTATGCAGATGCATAGGTTATGACAACAAAACCCAAACCAGAAAATTAATACCTATTATTACAAGTATTTCTAGTCAAAAGGTTACCTTCAACTAAAAAGCAGAGCTTCCATTATGAAAAGTACTTCCATGATCTTCATGAGCATAAAATAATTTGGGCCACAGTTAAAATAATCAGAATGTCTGGGAGGGGGTGGATGGGGTGGGGGCATGCGGGGGGTGGGGGTGGGGACTGGGGAGGGTAATAACTAAGTGGTCTCTGGCATCCAAAGACAACAAAGGCTTGGGTCACTGGCATTCTCACACAGGATCACTTACAATTTCTTAAAAAAAAAAAAAAGAAAAAAAAAAAAAAAGGCCAGATACAAAAAATGACCAACCAAACCCACAGACAAGTAAAGGAACAAACAGGCCAACCAGCTTCAGTTCTCAAAGAGTAATTTCCTATACAAACATATACAAATTTCTCTTAATTGCCAACTTCAGTGGTTCTAGCTATATTTGTAAATGCTAAAGCAAACATGAATTGCTTTATGGTGACAGGATAAAACTCTTAAAACAAAACCCTAACATTTTAATAAATTTCTAAGTGAGTTTGTAAAATGTTAGCCTATTTTAAAATATAAAACATTTTCCTCTTACCTACTACAAACATGATCTATAAGCAGAGACACAGAATCTAGATTACTATCAAGTTTGGTATTGTGATAGAGGCACCGATCCCTTTGTAGTTCCACCGCCTGCCGCAGGAGAGTCTGTAAACGCCGTGGGGGAAGCATCACTGATGGTGGTAAATAGGCTTTAATAGAAGATATTTTTAAAAAGAGAAATAAAAATTAAAATTAAAAAACCAAACAGAACAGTTTACTTTTACTTAGGACATCTGACTCATCTTCTATTGTGCCTGCCCCTACCTGCGTGGTGTCCCGACCTTTAAACAGAGCAGTTCTGGGTGAAATGAAGTAACATGTAAGCTTTATGGGTATCTGTCAGCAACTACAGCTACACTGTCACTAGAATGAATACACTTGGGTAGGAGAGCTTTAATTTGCAAATGAATTTCCTAAAACAACAACAAAAACATAACAAAAACAAAAATTTGACAGAAAATGAAAAGGTAGTGATGATGAAAATAAAATCTAAAGATATTTGTGTCCCACAGGTAGACGAAGCATCACTAAAAGTATAAGAAAAATCTCCACTTAACAAGGAGCAAACCAAAATGGAGGAAGAACTCAAGTTCCAGGTTTCATCAAATTGTATCTAATGCCAAGGTACTGTGAAAATGCAGGGAATAACTGGTGTTTTTATTATCGATACCAATCTATTTCAATCCTTTAATGCCTTATCCCTCCACAACATGGTTTTCTGATTCTGAAGTTATCTCCACTCTCACTTCAATATGAAAACATAGGATATGGTTTAACTAAAGAGGGAAAGACAGTTTTTTACTATAAAGATGTGGCAAAAAGGAAATGTCTCCTGTAATTTGGAAGTTACATAAAAATATTTGGAGGGAGGGTAAAATAATTTACCAAAGGAAACTGGTGCTTTACGCTTGAAATCAACAAAAAAAATAGGCACACCTCAGAGGTTTTGAGGGTTCGGTTCTAGATCACTGAAATAAAGCGAACATCACAATAAAGTGAGCTACAGAAACTTTTTTGGTTTCCCAGTACATATAAAAGTTGTGGTTATACTATACTGTAGTGTATTACGTGTGCAACAGCATTATGTCTAAAAAACTATACAAGCTTCAATTAAAAAAACTTTATTACTAAAAAATGCTAACCATAATTTGACAACTCAGGGTTGCCACAAACCTTCAATCTATAAAAAAATGCAGTATCTGAGAAGCACAATGAGGTCTGCTTCTATCTAAAACACTTGTGGCTTAAAGCTGTGGTTTCCATGTTTTTTCTCTAACCACAGTACTTCTCCCCCAAACAAAATCTTAAGGGGAGCA
Source organism: Cervus canadensis (assembly GCF_019320065.1). NCBI lineage: Eukaryota > Metazoa > Chordata > Mammalia > Artiodactyla > Cervidae > Cervus > Cervus canadensis. The sequence continues at coordinate 51,411,542 of NC_057398.1, read as the reverse complement.
TCACTACATAAAAGAAATGGAAGGAGACAAGCTCTGGGACCAGCATCCACTCACTGACTCCTGAGGTTTAGCTTCTTTGACTCCATGGTGGATTTTGAAGCCTTTGGTTTAAAGGGTGTCCTAATGGATCTCCCCGCTCATTCCTCCTATATAACCACTTGATAAGAGTATGTCTAGATGTAAGTCTTGCTAATGGATTCATAGTATCCTTTCTAAGAGAACATACAGAAACATCAAAGATGAAGATGCTTACTCTGAAGTTTGTCCAGCAGTTTGGATCGGGAAGCTGTTCCTTTGCCTTCCCATTCTGCTTTTGCACGTAGGTCTTCTGCATGGCTACACATCAGATACCTAAAAAATATGACAAAGAAAGCACCAAATATCAAACCTTTTTCTTGGGATTAAACATCATGGATAAATACTGATTATACTCTGGAGATCTAGTTCTTACAAGAAATATATATCAAGAAGAAATTTCTACAGTGGACCCAATTCATTAATACAATCTGGCACATGAATATAAGTTACAGCAGGACAGACATCATTATTTGCTATCAATTAATAGAATGTATCCTTTGATTTGGTACTTTCCTTATAGCTCAGCTGGTAAACAATCTGACTGCAATGCAGGAGACCTGGGTTCAATTGCTGGGTTGGGAAGATCCCCTGGAGCAGGAAATGGCAACCCACTCCAGCATTCTTGCCTGGAGAATTCCATGGACAGAAGGGCCTGGTGGGCTACACTGCATGGGCTCACAAGAGTCGGACACGACTTAGTGACTAAACCACCACCAGTATCCTTAGATTTACTGTTACGTATCATTATGCATACGTAGCTCTTATGGTGTGCCGAGCTCTGTTCTTTACTAAGCATTCAACGTATATTGGTTCATTTTATGTTCATAACGATCCTCTATGAAGTAAACACTATTATTCTAGTTTTATAAATGAGGAAACTAAGGCACAGAAAGCTTAAGGAACTGGCATAGGAGAGGTAAAGTAGGAAAATAAATTGAGGCACTGTAGCTGTAGAACTTGCTCTTAATCACTATGTTAACTTAATTGCTCCTCAATAGTTAAGACAAAACAAAACAAAAAATCCCCAACAAAAAACCTTCAAAGATATTCACACTAAGTTAAATAAACAAAAACAACATATCTTCAAGAGTTTATCATAAATGCCACTCAAGAAATGGTATAACTAGATAATCATCCTTGTGTGATCTTATGAAAGTTACTGAGATCCCAAAGAAGAACATTTGGGTACTATTTTATTACTCACTATATTGCCAAAGGAGGTAAAAATGCTAAATTCATGGATTCTGGAGAATACATAAAGGCCCCATGCTGGAAGTGTGACTCTAACCTTGTTCTACCTCTACCCAGAACTGGCTTTAAAAGTAAAAGAAGTGAAGGCATTAATCAAACATGGAGATTAGACCTGGCAAGTAACTCTCCTCCTATTCTGCTTCATACTCTGGCCTCAGACCAATCTGTTCTTATTTGTAAAAAGGATATTAAGAAGGGAAGTAGTAAGGATTAAATAAGATGGAATACATGAAGTACTTGGTCTACTATCTGGTATACATAAATGTATCAGTTAACATGAGTATCACCACTTTCTTAAACTGCATACTGCATTTAGCAGCTAAAGAATTTAATAGCCTCTTACCCAATAGCAGGACTACTTGTTCTCCTGCTATTTGCTATATAAATATGCTTTGACTGGAGCTTCCCAGGTGGCACTAGTGGTAAAGAACCCACCTGCCAACGCAGGGGACTTGATGTGGGTTCGATCCCTGCGTGGGGAAGATCCCCTGGAGCATAGTACGGCAACCCACTCCAGTATTCTTGCCTAGAGAATCCCCATGGACAGAAGAGCTTGGCGGGCTATAGTCCAAAGGGTCGCAAAGAGTCAAACATTACTGAAGCAACAGAGCATGCACACGTACCTTAGCTGATGAGAATTTACTTTTTAATAGTGTAAGTAATCAGACTCACAAAACCCCATAAAAGAAGTTGGACACTACAAAAATTTTGGTTTCTAAAATAAGTTTTTGGGAGGAAAATTATTAACAATTTTACGAAAAACTGTTTTCTTTAAAAAAATTTCCAAAAGTTATCCACGATTACTTCTGCTTCCTTTTGAATACACATTATACTTTAAGGTTTCAAATGTGTGTCTGTTTATGGGGGGGTCACATAGTATAACTCAAAGGACACTGAACTAAGAGGAAAAAACCATGTCAAATTTGATATCTGCCCTCTATGGGCAATTTCCTTACACAAACATTGTATGTCACAGTTAAAAGATTAAAATGCAAGGATGAAGTTTAAGATTTTTGTTGGAAGAAGTGGGTAGAGGATCCTACCATTTACTGAGATGAGGAAAACTAGAGGAAGAACAGGTCTGTGGGGGTGGGTGGAGGGATTATGGGAATCAGGAATTTTTGTTCTGAACACATAACTTTGAGATACCTATTACACTCCAAATGGACACTATCAAGCAGGCTATTAGATATATACGTTAGGAGTTCAGATGAGGGTAATTTTATGAGCCACTGGCATATAGATTGTATGTGAAGCCATGGCACAGAAGGAGATCACATAGGAAGTGTGTGTAGACAGAACAGAAGGAGGACCAGAACCAAGGTTTTGGGCCCTCTAACATTTAAAGGGTTGATGTGAGGATAAAATGAGACTGTGTATATAAAATGCTTAGCAAGGACCTGCTACAAGTATATGTTTAAAAAAAATGCAACACTGGAAACTTCACTGCTTATTTTATCTACAGAACATTATGCCATAGGACTTTTACAGAAGATCATGAAATGGCATTTCATTGTCAATACATATTTCTTTTCATTCACTTAAATACCTCTATTCTAATATGGAAAGCTTCCTAGGATGACAAAAATAGTTTGAATACACATTAGTGAAACTACCCAACAAGTATCACCCAAGAATTTAGCAATACTCAGATCTTGGGAAAATGTTAAAAGAAATGCAACTCTGGAATGGTAACCTTGATACAAACAGCTTCTTTCTCAACCTGAAGTCTAAGAACTGAGCTTCCTTACCCACTAAGAACATGAATGCGCTCTGTATTGTATTTCAGTGGCGTCAATTCACAGCGTAGAACTTGAAGTGCCTCCAGGACCTTGCCATCCTCCAGGTATTCCAGGTACTTCTGCTGCAGCAGCAAAAACTTCATCCTCTGACATGACAGAAAGCAGCAGTCAGGGGAAAAAAGTTGATGGAGGTTTCAGAAAATGTTTGTGCCTAAACAGAACAGTAGAAACCATTCTACTATGCCCTTTGAAAATAATTTTTATAAAGCTTTAAAATGACTCAAAATATCTATTTAATAGGGTCACAACAGATGACATGTGACTCAATTGCTCAGTTTTACATCTTAATAAAACTCTGCTTTAAATGATTAATCTCAAATTAGAAAAGATCATTAGTGACCAAGGCATCAACATTGGAGAAAACTTATTCCGTCCTCAAAACATTCAACTATAATTTTCTTTCTGTGAAAATTTAAATAAGCCTGACTTCTCTAATGGGTATTGGGGGGGATTCACGCAACAAGTTTAAAAAAGATGGCAGAAAAACCAGTTAATGAAGGAATTATTCAAAAGCCACAATGTGAAACAAGGACTAAGTAGACCAAAAGCAGAACTGGAGCTGCTGGGTCAAAGCTACAAAGTGTCAGATTTTAGCTTATCAAAGGTAAGAGGAGTTGACCAGCAACTGGACTAGAGGTTGGCGTGCAAAGTACTGGGTTTCCTATGATTAAAGTGGACAAGCATGAGCTTGATGGACTCCCTCTCTCCAGGTGGCAATAAAGGGATGCCTACAACTGAAGGTGAAACTTGAAGGTCTTTGTGTATTGGTAGCATCTCATCCTGATGCATTTCACTATGAAGCACTATTATCAACTCTTCCCTCCCCACAAAGGACAAACCATTTCCAGCTTATGGTGAAGCCCTTGCACATTTAGTTTTTTTCTGATATATGTTTAACTTCAATACTTTTAATGTTCCTTTACTCCGTTACTTTACTTTTAACTTGAAAGTGATCATCACTCATTTAGCAGCTTTCTGCTAGACAAAAGAGTTTTTACTAACATTAAGTTTGGAATGTCTTTTAAACCTTAAACCTAATTAAAGACCATTACTTGGAGGGTTAGGGCTTCAGCTATCATATCTGCTACTTGTGGTGCTTAAGCAAGCCAAATGATGCAGATAGAAAAGTTGACAGGAAATGTTAGTCACACTTAGAGATGCCAAGGAATATAGCAGTAAAGATCTCAAATCCATTTAAAAGAAAACCTCAAATGACTTTTTTTCTTCAATAAGACACTTACTTTAAAAAATAAGGTACTGCTGTCAAAAATGGTGTGGAGAAATTATCTTTTACTTAAAAATTAACAGTATAATGAAATGTTCTATAGGATTTTCTTTTAGGGAGTATTTAGAAAGGAAAGCTTAACCTACAAGTTTATAAAAATGATTTCTAACAAAACATACCTTCCCATATAACTTAGGCATACGTTTAAATACATCTTTTACAATATACATTGCTTATGTTTGATAATAATCTAATCTTAAACTGACAATTAAAGAACAGAAAAAATTTCAAACTATGAGATAAGCTCCTGTAACTCTAGAAAAACTACATTTACCAAATTTTACACATAAAGTTAAGACTAATGAATGTTTCAGAAACAGGTTACCAAGATGCCTTGAAACATATAACCTAATGTTAATCTCTAGATGGCAAATAAAATATTTAAAGTCCATCACGTGACAAAAACCAAAAGACTAAATAAAAAAATCTAAAAATCAAAGGATTTTAAAGTTACTGTGGGTATTCTCACCATTTTATCTTCTGAAAAGAACATCAACTCTTTATGAAAATGAAGCATTCATATATTTCCATTTATCAACAAACTGTTAAGAGTTTCATTTTACAGTGTTTTTGAATCAACCTCGAGTATCTTTTACTTGCAGAATTTTTTCATTTAAATGCCATTGGTGGCATATGTATTTAATTTCACTAAATTTTCTTAGTAATTGAGAATTTGGGGGAAAATTTTGTTTTAATTCAGGGCACGTCTTAATTTGTGGGATATATATCATTTAGGTCCTATGTACGCCTCCTTGCCCATTCCAATCTGTGTAGGGACAGTGCCCCAAGAGCTATTTCCTATTTCCCCCTTGCTTTCCCATCAATATCCTACTACAACATGCTCCTCTCTTTCTAAGGGGCAGAGGCAGGGCAGGAGAGAAGAGAAAGGCGAGTGAAACTTTGAGAGAAGCCAATATAAACACACACTTCTGCATGTACAGGGAATGCTATAAAAGCAGTGCAAGAACATTTCTCTGTGAGTCATTTTATCCAGATTAAGACACAGAATATCCTCAAACAGATACCAATTTCTGGTAGTGTGCATGGTAACTAAGTTACTGGCCAAGAACAGCTAGAGTTCTGCTTGAGAAACTGTTTATTCTGCTAAGAATCAATTTCAGTATTTGACACATATGATAAAGATTGAGAAAGTAAAGCCATTATTTTACCTTCCAAAATTTAAAGCGCAAAAGTATAAAGACAATTTCAAAAAAATGAACATCTTTCACAAAAGATGTTAATTATTTACTGAAAAAATTTAAAGAATCAAGCAAAATTAAAGCTTGCTGAGGTCGGGATATGGTTTTACTATGTGTTTTTTTAAAAGATGACATGCTTCTTACATGAAGGAAAAAAGAAAACAGGTTGAGAAAATAAACTCTTCTTACAGCTTTCCCCACCTCCTAACTAGACCTCTGTAAGAGATTATTCTTAACCTTTGATAATTTTTCAGCATCTTTGGTCCTAGCAGTAATTCCTTCTCTCTTATTATCTAATAAAAACTTGAAATTGGTAAGTGACTAGGTAGGATAGCTCGAAAGATAGTGTATGTGGTAAATCCTGCATATGAGGTGAACCTGCATAACCTAGTGCATGTGGTAAATCTTTAGGATTTAGGTTGTCCCCCACCACCCTATCCATTGTTTGGATTTACTGTTTTCTCCCATATAATTAAACTGAACTCAATGTGAAGTTCTGAAACTCAGAACTTATGATATAGAGAAAGTCTGGTTATCAAGGGCAGATCCTAGCTAACTTAGTAGTGATTCTGACTAACTCTGAAATAAGGTTATAACCAAGTTATATCAATTAAATCATGACTCAGAGAAAGGGGAAATGAATTATAATTTAAACCATGGCTTTTAAAATGTCTCACTATTTGACTTTAAAATACACTAGTAAATTTTTGTACATCAAGTTAATATTTGAACACTTTTGTTAAGCATGTTTCTATTATATTAAGAATCAAACATTTCTAGACATATAAAATTTTCTATGTTATTGATCTCAAATATCTACCCAAATTCTCCAGACATGGCTAAGCATATCTGAACCCAAATTAAAATATGTTGATTCATAGGCTCAGATTCCAGAAACTCCAGAAAAAAATTCTGCTATTCGTAGAATCATTTGACTATGAACAATTTAAAAATATGGGGGCTGAGAGGGAGAGTGGACTGGGTCAACAGAAACATTCAGGTTTAAAAAGAAAATACAATTTTAGTCTAGACTAAGTCATCAAATGTGTCTGGGTATACAATTAAAATAATTATGTTTTTAAGAAAAACCCAAATAGTTGTCTTCTAAGGTATTATTACAAATTTATGCTTACATTAGATTATCTTTTAGAGATGGAGTGGAGGAAAGGAGTATATCTAAACATAATTACGTGAAAAAATGTGACCTAAATCTTTAAAAGCAATTGATTCATTAATGTTTAAAGTGAGATACAGTTGGAACCCCTTTCTTTTATAAATACCTAAACAGTTTGATGGTGTGAGGCTCAGCCAGAGATTTTATCTTCATCTCTTATTAGATCCTAGAATGTTCTATAGACTGAACAGGCTGTAAAAAGAAAGGATTCCTCCTTATTATCTACAACTACCTCTCATCAGTTTACATGTTGCTTCTAATGAAGATTTCTAATGAGATATTTATAATCAAAATCCAATACAGAAGTCTCAAATTACTACAAATAAGTAAGAAAAAAAGAAGTGAGCCTATTAATAATTTTTACTACAAAGTTACATATACAATTTGGTTGAAGCTTAAAAAAGGAAAACGATCCTCCAAGAAATCACACATTTTAAAATAGTCCATGGGCAAGTTCTCTACTGTCACCATACAAGTAGTGCTAATGTCCAATGGGAAAGGAACCCCAACTCTTATTTTGGCTTTTTAATTGTCTTTATATTAGGGTCACCTCCATTCTGTCAGGGCTAACAATGTATTAAAAAATTGCCCAATCAAAATTTACTTGGGTATCACTTTAAAAAAAAAAGCAACCCCCAAACATACTGATTGGGGAAAATTTACTTGCTAGAAAATTTGCAATCTTTCTGAATATAGATGTTTGTAACTTCTGTGTTTCCATTTTAAAAATTTACCACAGAATTGATTATTCCATGAGTTAATTTATTATCAGGCATCTGATTCAATAGTAACTTAAACATTTTAGTATTTTAAGTGTTTATGGGGGGAAAACCCCACAAAACACTAGATCATCAATTTAAATGAATCCATATTTGTTCATATGGCTCCTCCCTTATTTCACTTGAAGTCCATTCTCTAGGATTATATTTTTATAAAAGATTATATTAAGAATTTGAAAACTCTTATAATCAAGATTTTCTTTAAAAAAAAAAATCCCCAAAAACAGAACAGGAGGGTCTATTAGGTTTATAGACAAAGGTAGAAAGATTAATGTTTGACCCAATTAAAAAAAAAATCAAAATGTAACAGTCAACAAACAGCTGGTTTCCCTACTTCACTTCCTATTCGCCTTCTTTCCCTCCCCCACCAGACAGGAAACTGCTTTTGACAACAAATGAATCAGCTAGAAGTTAAAAAGCCAGCAGCCAGCAGCTGATTCTTCATGGTTTCCAATCACAAGGACTTAGGAAAAAAAACTGATCGCCTCCTTTCCCTCACCAACATCTACTGAAGAATTAAAGCCTATTAGTATAAAAGATTCCTTAAGATTTATGAAAGAGGCTAACAGGTTAAACTTCGACATTGATCCTGTCAGGAAATAAGGGCAATAAGCAGAGCCCAATGGTCAAATTTGCATGAGTCCTCCACCAGAGTGATTTATGTCATACAAACTTTGACACTGTCAGTTCACACAACTGGAATGCAGGAATGGAAAATGATGAGCACACCAATGGAGCTGGTTCGAGTTAATTATAATTCCCAAAGATTTTTTTTTTAAAAAAGATACTTAATGTGGTCAGCTACTTAAGGTTATATAGATATACATACACCCAAAAATGTTTTCTTTACCAGCACATTCAGTATTTTAAAGAATAAAAGGATAATTTATTCTTGATCCTATAAATACAAAACACCTATTAATAGTATTGAGTGTGTAAAGATCTTTCAGTATAACTTAGTAGAAGCTTAATTTATAAACGAGGTTCAAAGGATATATTTATTAAATATGATTTTAAAAATATAAAGCTCAAACTTTAAAACACCATCAACATTCATCTTAGTTTACAAAGGTAATGATATGAAAATTACGGCCTTATCTTTTATAAGAAGAAGCCTAGACTTATCAATAACCTACTAACATAAGCATAAATGTGAAACTAAGAACAAAAGTGTATTTACCACAATTATTCCCAACAACGTTTGAGAGATTTCAAGTGCGCCTCTTACCACAATAGCATGAGGAGAATGCACTAAAGGCTTTAGTTCATTCAGGTCATTTTCTGCCTGCAAAAATTGGTATAAGAGAAAAACAGAAATGTCACAAAATGCACATCAAATATATAATTTTAGCAGCAGTTACACAGCTCTATATGCCCTACTTTACCTTATCCCAGTCTCCTTCCATGACATGATTTCGGAATTTGGTAGCAGAAGGATGTTCTAAACGACATCCTGACTCTTGCATGAGGAGATCAACAGTCTGGCTGCAGGAGAGATACAGTGTAAAAAAGACCTGACCAACTTTAGGGTTTACTCTTCCAAATAAACTACTGTCTATGAAAACAGTTTCAAAAGTTCTTAAGCTAACCTCATGATGAAGGAAAAAGAAATAAACAGCTTTGATGTGCTTGGCTAAACAAACTTGAATTTTAAACTGCCATCTATGTTTACATCTAAAGTCAAAAACCTTCTTAAAACCAGAATCAAAATAAAATTCTTCCTTCATTTTATGCCTTTAATGAAGTATAAAATTTCTAAAAATGTGTTGTAACCAACTGGTTAAGACACATGAAAAACCATGATTTACATACTAGCCACATTACTACAGTTTGAAAGATTTTTTAAAAAATTGTTAGTTCCATACAAGGTGATGGAAATGACCTCTATTAGGTAAGAGCCTTACATCCAGGTATTATGTCTGCAAAGAAATTCTAACAAGTCAATCTCTAAAATTAAAATAAATCCAGCATCAAAAAATCATTCCCTTTCTCTCTATACTAAAAATAGCAAATTTACTATGGTGTAGGTTCCAAACAGTCACGAGTTATTTCCTCCTGCTGCTGTCAGCTTGCTTCTTGTCTCAGTAATAGGTTCTGTTAGCATTTACAAAAATCTGTTTTCACACTAATCCTTTTCCTTAGGGAACAAAGTGAAATCTTCCTTCGATACATTTCTTTCAGAGCTTAAACGATTCACCACATGTGGTTTCTTCCATCAGATATTTTGATATCTCTAAGAATCTTTATCCATCTTACATACTTATGTTTCAATGCTTTCTTATTCAGCTCCATTTTTCAGCAAAAACAGTGCAATAATCTGCCTGAGAATCAAAATACTTATGTCACTCTTAAAAATGCTCTTTCACCTTCTCCCCAGAACAAATCTATAAATCCAAAAATACTAAGTGAAGGCTAGGTCTAAGAACTTATTTTATTTAATCTATGCTTTGAAGCTGGAAACTGACTGTTGCATGTTGTTTCCTAGTCTTATTCTGTCCGGTTCCTCCATCAGGCTCCACGGTACTCCCACCAATCCTACCGTCCACCCCCGCGCTTGGTTTTTCTTTGTGTGTATACAAAACGGGGGTGGGGTGGGGGGTTGGGGCCAAGGTCGTCTACCTTCACCCTACTTTAGGTACACAAGGCCATCTAAATTGTATCTGAAAATAAATGATTCACCAGATTCGATGTCCCTTTTTCAGAGGCAACCGCTTTCTTGGTATTACATTGGGATTTCAGACAAGTTAGTGGTAAGCCTCTTGCACACACACAAGGGCCTTTACATGACATCAACATGGTATCTTACTTCATTATTCCCATCAGATTTATTTAGCAGCCTCCTTCCGAATGATCCCAGCCCCTCAGTTCCCATAAACACTTGTAACTGATTGTCTTTCCTGATTGGTAGTTTGCCTGGGTCGTCTGTCATGGTTGGGGGTGGGGAGGTGTCCCACAAAGATGCCTCTGAGATACACTTGAAAAACAAATCCTCCAAGGTTCATTATTTCCACCAGCTCTAATCCACCCCTCCCCCAACACATACAGAGACACACTCCCGCATCTGTCTTTATTGACAGACAATTAAGCTCTGAAGGTGTGTGGAGAGGGGTGAATCTTTGGGCTCCTAGGCCCCTCTCCCCCAACCCTCCCAACCGCCTGTCTCCTCTCACAATTTGTCCGACTGATTGATTTTCCCTTATTTCCCTTCAGGTCAGCTCCTCCTCCCTGGTCAGCCTGTCTGGGCCGCGTCCTGCCGTGTCCTGGGCCCAGCAGTAATTCTCACTCTTTGACTGAGCTCCTTCCAGCGCGCCCCGCTCCCCTCGCCTCCCCGCCAGCTTCGGTCCCCTCGGTCTGTCCACACCAGCTTGCCTGTAAGGGATACTTACTTGAGCCCTAAGCCATTCAAGTGCTGTCCTATTAGCCTAATGACATCCTCATCTGACTGGGAGAGCCGCTTCTTCTTCTTGAGGCTGCTGCCCAGTTCGGGGGTGGCCAAGGAAGAAGAGGCGGCGGTGGTGGCGGAGGCAGCGGCGACGGTGGCGGCGGCAGCGGCGGCGGCCCCGCCGGGGACCCCGTTATTGACATTCAGGCTGTTGCTATTGTTGCTGGCGGCGGAGGGGGCGGAAGGCAGGAGCCCATTGGCGTGGGCCAGGTCCCCCGCGGACGACGAGGACGAGGGGGACGACTCCCCGTTCTGGGCCGACAGGCAGGCGAGTTCCTGGGTCTGTCCCTGGCCCCCGCCGCCCCCTCCTCCTCCTCCTCCGCCGCCGCCGCCGCCTCCTCCTCCTCCTCCTGCCCCGTTGGCCTGCATGATGCTGCCGCTGACCAGGCTGTGGCCGCTACTTCGGTGGGGGACGGCAGCGGCGGCGGCGGCGGAAGGGGCAGCAGCCGGGGGGAGTCCCACCACTACCACCACGGAGGAGGAGGAGGAGGAGGACGACGACGAGGACGAGGACGAGGACGACGAGGACGGAGGGGAGAGGCCTGCTCTGCCTGCCGAAGCCCCGGGCTCTCCTGCTCCCTCCGCCGCCGAGGCTCGGGGTTTCTTCCGCGGGGGCGGGGAGGCTCCGCCGGTGTCCGAGTCGGAGGAGGAGGAAGCGGAGGCCAGAGTTTCCTCGCCGAGAGAGGCCGTGGTGGGAAGCCGGTGGGGCGAGGCGGGGGAGGGGAGGCGGGGGCCGGGGACAGGGTCGGGGTGAGGGGGGGCCGGGGAGGCGGGGAGGGGGGTCAGGGTAAGGGGTGAGAGGAGGGGGAGGAGGAGGGAGAGGAGGAGGGGGAGAAGGAGGATCCGGGCCCTTTCCCCCCCCCCCCTCCCGGAGGCAGCTCGGGGTGCGCGGCCCGGGGGTCGGGCCGGGGGGGGCGCCGCGGGGCGGCTGCGGGGGGCTCGGGGCCCGCCGCTGGGCTAAGCCCCGGCGGTGGTGGCGGCGGCGGCGGCGGCGGGCGGCAGCGGAGGCAGCTGCCGCCTCTGTCCTCGGGTCCGCTCCGCTCTGCTCCCTGGTGTGTTGATTCTTCCCCCAGCTGCTGCCTAATGGAGTCCAGGCGCTCGCGTCACAGGAAATGCCTATACTGCCCTCCTCACTCACTTCCGGTGGCAGGTATGGAACCTATAGGGGGGCCTGTCACCCGGCACGTGCGCCGGGGGCCGGCCGGGCGGGAGGGGAGGAAGGCCGGCGGGCCGGCGGGGGGCCGACCCCGACCCCGACCCCGACCCGACCCGACCAGATCCGCCCCGGAGCCCGGGCCTGGCCGGCTGGGCCTCGCCCCCAGCGCCCCTGGCAGGGCTGCCTCGGCGAGGAGTAAGTTTGTAACCGCCCTCCGAGGCTGGGCGTGCACAGGAGGGCGGCGATCTCGATCGTGTGCGCGAGAAATGTGCGTGTGGACCCCGGGGTGACCTAGAAACGCCAGGGGTGCGGAGGGACTGCAGATTCTCCATCCCCGGCCGAGGACGGGGTCGAGCAGGTGGCGAGGTTTTTGTCACGAGAACGAAGAGGCACAGGGCTGTGGTAGGCCCTGTCGACTCGCTCAATGGTAACCAGGACTAGCCAGCTCTCGGTTTGAGTGTGGAAAAATCGAATTTCTACAGCCAGGTGCCACACACAGTTGTCGTGCCTGGGCCATCCTTGGAGGTTTGAGATGATGAGCCTGGGAGACTGTGTTCCACCCGTGGGAGATGGAATAATGGCTAAGAGCAATATCTGATGGGGACAAGGAGTCAGAAAAAGGCTGTGGGTGTAGAGAGGCGGGGAGGGACTCTGCTGAGGGGCTTTCACTTAGCTTTTGCCCAGCATCTCCTTCTCCCTTCCAGTTGCCTCTTGAGTCACTGCTCAGTTTAGGCAGCAGTAATAGAGACCAAACAGCTTCATCCAAAACATGAATCTCAGGGAGTATTCAGACTCAACTTGAGATCCAGGCTTAAATGTTTAGGCGAACTGCGAGGCTTCAATGTCGATGTAACTTAACCCATTTATGTGGCTGTAGAAATGCAGCAACCAAGAGCTAGGCTGAGTCTTGATCATTGGTAAATAGTCTCCATTACCCCAAACAGTTATTTACATATATGTGGTCGATAGCATATACACCTGACATGTACAGAGATTTTCTTAGACATTTAACAATCTTATTCTGAACTAGTTTCCATGTGGAAAAACAGACTCAACAATGGAGTATATTACAGCTCAGAAATCTCAAAAGTTTATAGCGCAAAATAACTTTGAGGCTTTTGTTTAGGTTTCTGAAGTTAGAAAAATTTGTCGCTCAGTTGGTAAAGAATCTGCTTGCAATGCAGGAAACTGGGATTCGATTCCTGGGCTGGGAAGATCCACTGGAGCAGGAAATGGCAACCCACTCCAGTATTCTTGCCTGGAGAATCCCATGGACAGAGGGGCCTGGTGGGCTACAGTCCATGGACTCGTAAGAGTCGGACACTACTTAGTGACTAAGCCACCGCAAAAAATAATTCTTATGAGAAAGTATTAAAGAATCCTGAGTTCTGTTGATCCTCAAATTTAAGAAAGAAGACCAATGCAAGATCTGACAGAGATTTAGCTTTTAGTCTCATCTCTTAAATATGCTTCCAGGTGGCAGTGTAATTTTGAGATGACTCACATTCAGTATTCTTACTCACCTGAGACAGACCTGAGTTCTACCTGAGGTTCATAGGGCACTGCCACTGTATCCAGCAGAGCCTGAATTACTAGATAGTTAACACTTCAGAGAGTCCTGGTTGTATGCTAACTTTAGACAGCCTTATTATTAAACGTGTTGTTTTTGTTTATACAAAATTAAAATTTGCAAAGTCATTTTTAATAATTTATGAGGCCCATAGCAGTACTGAGGACAAGCTTCTGAATGAAGTCTGTAGCTTTCATGAAGGAAACGATTACTTAGTGGTAGCCACAGACAAGGCTTACCCTTCATGAACAAAAGTAAAGGATGAAAGGCAAAAGAAATTGGTCTCAATTGGTGTCTAAACTCATATATATACCCCAGCTTTTGTATGTATTATGTGACTAAGGTGGCTGTTACAAGAATTCTGAATTTATGAAGTCCATGTGGGCACACATTTTTCTCTAAACTAAAATAGAGCTGGAGACCCTGTTGTTTGAACTTTGAATGTTTTTAGAGCCAGGTTTCAAGCCCATGCACAGATGAATAATTCTGAAATACCACTCTGTACACACTGAGAAATCTTCAGTAACACCGTATTACCTGCGGGATGCAATCCAGAGTTTACCTTGCTCTCCACAGATTGTTCTCCATCTTTCTCTTTGACTTTATTTCTTACTGCTCCCTTTATGAACCCTTCACTCCCCCAAATGTGCTGGCCTCATCTTCTGAGTCTGATCACATGCACCCTCCTACCTTTTCTCTACCCTTCTGATTCAAGACTTGGCTCCTTTCTCACCTCCTCAGGGGAGTTTTTCCTGACTTCCAGCCTCCTTACCCTCCTTCTGAGAGTCCTTTATTTAGACTTCCAATATTGAAGTCTGCTTGCAATATTTAACTAAAACCCCTTCTTCAAGTCTTCAGAGAGGACTGATTCAGTTCCCCTGATTTGCCTTCCCCTTTTCACCCTCCTCCTGGAAAAGACTGAGATAGATGTATGAGTAAAGGTCCAAGATGTCTTTTAGGAAAAAAAAATTTGAATGTATATTCAGGTGTTTGATTCATTTGTTTTCATTTCCTGTGCTATTTTAACAGGCCTTTATATGACCAACCCTGTGCTAGGTTACAAATAAGAAGCAACTTTTATCTTAGAGATACTGAAGCAAAGACTTACAGGGATGTAGAAGATAGTTGAGCTACTTTATGTATAAGGACTTGCCAACTACAAGATGTCTGTGAGTTATGAACATTATGTGTTTCTCAACTAGAGTATAAATTCTTTGAGGTAGGATCTGTGTATTGTCGTTTAAGCCAATGTTTTTCAGATTTTGGACCCTGACCTGTGAGTCATAAAATTGTTGTTTTGGTTGTGATTATAATTTTAAAAAATGAAATGGAAAAATGAAAAAGACTAGGAAGCATCCAAGTCAGTCACTAGTAGGAAAGGTCATTATTATTTTGTTAAAGTTCTGTTTTAATGACAGACATATCTCTCAGCTTTACAAAGCAAAATGCATCTCTTTTGTAGGCCATTCTCATAAAAGTTTGCAAAACACTCATCTCAGACAGTCTAGACTGACAAAAGGCAACTCAGGAGATCAGTGTTAGACAAGTTCTGTCCAGAGCAGTGTCTTAGCTGTAAAAATTAAAAGCTACTAGATTAAAAAACTAAAAGCTACTAGGTTAAAAAATCAAAAGCTACTAGATTAAAAAATTAAAAGCTACTTAGATAGTATGGGTGTTCATAATAAAACATAAAACCAAATTTTCATAAAAGACTTTGTAAAAAAAAACTAGAAGAGACTGTTTACTCTTCTGTCAAGTTTTAAATTTAGTGTCTCAACTTGGTACTTAGCAACATTACTATTATTCAGTTTATTAAATTTCTACTGGAAGAGGTAGTTCTCAGGTGTCCTTGGAGAGGGATATATTTGTATTTACATCTCTAGCATCATTTCTGGGGCTTCCCTGGTGGCTCAAATGGTAAAGAATCTTCCTGTATCATTCCTAGCTTTTCTTTGTTCAGGGTTCTAATATTGGCAAGCTGGACTTGTTGGACTTGGGAGAATTGAGGAAAGAGCACTTGGAGTGAGAGCACATTTGATCAGCCAGTTGACCTTGGACAAGTAGTTTGACTTCACTGCCCTGCACTCATTTCACAAGTGAAGTGTGGATAATGGCACCGGCCTACCTGCCTCAGAGAATTGATCTGGGAGTCAAACAAGATGCAAGTATAACAGATAGTTGGAAAAAGTCTATCTTGAAAGGTTTTAAAACATAGCTTAAATCTTCCATCATTTCAAAAAGGACTTGAGGCAATGAAGTTCAAAGAATTTAATAACTGCTCGTGTTTCTGAGCTGTGACTCTGTAGTCATTTGTTAACCCCAACACGACCACTCCACTGGGTTCCTGTGCACCTCTAGCCTGACAGCTGTCCATACTGTGCTTCAAACTGGCCTTCCAGGAATGGGGAGTTTCCAGTACCTACGTTGTAGAGTGGAGGGCACAGTAACCCTGGCAGTTACTGCTCCATGCATGTCTCTCCAGCACTTGGTTATCCTCCCCTCCTACAAACATTCCGCTCTTGCCACCAGCATCCAGTATCCTCCTGTGAGGGAGGGAAGGGGTGGCACGCTGGGTGGATCCAAGTGCAAAGACAGGAGCCTTATACTTAGAAAGGAACATGTGGAAGTATTCTTTTTCCTCTCAGCTGAATACCGTCCTTTTTGCCAAGAAAACTAGATTGTTCTTTTCCCACCACACAGCTGGGTTAGACTGCTTGGAGTAGCTTGTTCTTGCGGCTCTGTCACAAAATGCATGTAACACTAAGATGTGTGTGCAGAGATATTCACTGAAGCATCATTGGAAGGAGCAAAAAGAATGGGGTGCTGATATGGAAATAGGATCAAGATATATTGAGTAAAAAATGCCTATCACAAAACAGTGTGCCTCATATGACTCACCTGATAAATAAATGAAAAGATATGTATGCATTATTTTTTTTTGGTAGGATAGAAGAGCATAAAGCAGTGATTTATCTTTGAGTGGAAGGACTGGGGTGGTTGAGGAGGGAGGTTCCGATTTTTCCATTTGATACTTTTCTGCAGTGTTTGCATTTTCTAACTAAATATAAGTATTTTTTTAAAGTGTCAATAGAGGTTATTTGGATTTTGGTTTTTTTTGTGTATTAATAAGTGTCATGTTTTTAAAGTACTCACGTTTCTATTTTTATTTTAATTTTTAAATTTTTTCCACATTTTTAAAAGTACACTCAAAACCAATAAAAATATCCATGATCATTAATCATAATAAAAGATGCCAGATGAAGCAGTGTTGTGTATAATTGATGACATTAAATATATTTGCTTTGTAAACATCTCTTTCTTTCCCATTACCTGCACTTCCCATGTTCTCAGACTGCTGACTCTGCACGCACACACACACCCATCTCTCATTTGGTTAAATTCATCTGGGGAATAAAGGGCAAAAAGACATTCCTATTTATTAACTTTGAAAAGTAGATAAATAATTAATAGCCCCTGGAGTCCATGGACAGTGGACAGCAGGCCCTTTGGGCAATCTTTCTTCTTCTCAGGTTCCTGTATGTGGTTCATCTCTCTGGCACTATGATAATCGTAAATAATCAATGGAAAAACACAATTATTGTTAACCAACAAATTCTAATTAGTATGAGAAAGTATGTTTTCTGATTAGATTACACACAGCCCAGATAGAAGTAATGGTCTAATGCCTAAACATTTTAAAGGTTTTAGTAGGTGATTATTCATGAAGTTTAAAAAAACTGTTGAAAGAGTTCCTGCATTTCTTCATTTAATTTTACCTCAAAAATGTGCTCTTTACTTAATAATACTAAATATGTAGGCAAATGTGGCACGGGATGGTAGCCTAAATTTAAAAAGCTGAAGGAATTCATGAATGCCAGTCATTAACAACGAAAGTGCAAAACAGTAGTTGTTAGCTTTTTTTTTTTTTAATGGCTTGTGGAGCGGCCTTTGGCTAAGTCAGGACGAGAGGGTTTTAGGACTTGCTGGTCCTTTAATACCAATGGGGTTTGTGTCTTCATAAGAGTGACCTTTCTGTGTACATCTGTGAAATATAGGAATGTCCACTTTCTAACTATACTTCTGACCCTTTCTCAGAGTAGCTTTTTCTCTATCCCTAAATTATTGACAAATATTATGAAAATAGAAATAGGTGTGTTTGTAAGGTTCAGTCACAGAGTTTCAACAAAACTGGTCTTCTCCTTTTGTTTCCTAGTGTCCATCCTTTTCATTCTTATCCTTTCTTTCCTATGATGGGACATGTCCACCACAGGGTTTACCATAATAATAAACAAATATGAAGAGCTAACACCTACCAGGCCTTGTTTTAAGTCTTGACATTCACTGTACTATTTTAACCTTCCCATCAGCCTTATGAGGTATGTAATATTATTGATGGTATACAGTATTATCAATATTACCCCCATTTTATGGGTGATAAACTGACACCAGAAAACTTGAGGTCACACAGCTGGTGTGTGGGAGAGCCGGATGCGCAGGCTTCAGAACTGTGTGCTCTGCACTCCACTGCTTTTCGGAGATGGCTGGTATGACTCTGAAAAGTACTCATTGTTTAAAGGGGCCAAAAAAGAAGAAATAGAGCAAGTCCTATAAATTAATTCTTTTAAAGATTTTTCTTTTAACATGGACCATTTTTAAAGACTTTAATTTGTTACAGGATTGCTTACATTTTTGTGTTTTGGTTTTTTGGCGTGTGGGGTCTTAGCTCCCTGCCCAGGGATCACACCTGCGCCCCCAGCATTGGAAAGCAAAGTCCTAACCACTGACTGCCAAGGAAGTCCCTGAATTAGTTTTTTGACTTTGCCCTTTTTATGCACATAAGATTTTGGTCCCTCACCTTTGAAGCCCCTGTCGTCTCATCAGCCCATTTAGTGGTAGATAAATGGCTTTGTAAGCGCTAGTAAAAGGTTTTCCTTCTTCCGGAAGCCACCTGGGGGAGTGCCCGAAAGCTCCTTGACAAACACAGAGTTCATTTCTTCAAAAAAGTCCTGGTTGAAATGCAGCATCTTGCCTAGAAGGGATAGATAACACACGAGGCTAGGTATAACCTGGAGATTTGTTTATCCGTTTAGCGAACTTCATCTTAAAACAGTGAAGGAGGGCCAGAAGGAATGAATGAACTTAATTTCCTTTTGAACTGGGAGAGCTCCAAACCTAGAGGGCTTCTTGAGAGACACATTAAGTCAGGAGGCCTCAGCCGGGTGGTTTTGCAATTGCTTGTGTCTCTAGTGCGAGTTTCTCAACTGTGTAAGCCTGTACTTGTCTAGGATCCTGGGAAAAGAAAGAGCCAGCCTTGATTTATACAAGAACTCGTACTTGATTGCTTTACTCCGTTAGTGGCTCCAGCCAGGTCAACTGGCAAAGGAAGATAGATGTCTAACTAAGATGAGGCCAGACAGCAGATGCTTAGTATCCACGGGCAGGACAGGAAGGGCCAGCTTGGGGAGGCTACAGGAGCTTCTGTTGAGTCTACTGTGAGGGAGGGCAGCCAGGCTGCTTAGAGCCCTGAGTGGCATGTGCCCCGAAGAATGTGGGTAAGTGATTGCTGTGTCTTGGGCAGGTGCCCTAGTCACGTTTCTTTTTTAGCGGCTTCTCTGAGGGTAAGCACACTGTGTCTCGTCTGCCCATCACCGTGTAGTTGGGGTGTGGGTTTTCTTCTCTTTCAGATACTCTACTTGATAATGAGAAAGTGGCCTAGATGGCTTCTTTTTCTATTGTTATTTTTTAATTTTGTTTTTTAAAATTAATTTTTGTTGGCATATAGTTGCTTTAACAATGTTGTATTTCTGTCGTACAGTAAAGCGAATCAGCTATATGTATACGTATACCTCCTTTTTTTGGTTTTCCTTCCCGATTAGGTCACCACAGAGCACTGGGTAGAATTCCCTGGGCTATACAGTAGGTTCTCTTTAGTTACCTATTTTAGACATATGTACATATGTCAATAGTGAAAGTCGCTGCTCAGTCGTGTCCAACTCTTTGCGACCCCATGGACTCTAGCCTGCCAGGCTCCTCTGTCCATGGAATTCTCCAGGCCAGAATATTGGAGTGGCTAGCTGTTCCCTTCTCCAGGGGATCTTCCCAACCCAGGGATTGAACCAAGGTCTCCCACATTGCAGGCGGATTCTTTACAGTCTGAGTCACCAGGGAAGCCCAAATGTGTCCATATATGTGTATATATGTGTCCATCTCAATCTCCCATTTCATCCCACCTCCCCCTTCCCACCTTAGTGTCCATACATTTGTTCTCTATGTCTGTGTCTCTGTCTCTCTTTTGCAAATAAGATCATGCCCTAGGTGACTTCTTGAAGTCCCTATAGCCTAAGGGCTCGGTGTATCTGGTTTCTGTTGCCACTACATAGTATTACTTGATTAGGTTGTGGGGGTAGGAGAAAGGAATCTTAAATAGCCCCAAAGCATAAAACTTTGGCTATGCCATAGCTTTTTTTTTTTTTTTTAAGACTTATTATGCAAGATTTTAAGCATACACAAAGGTAGAATAGTCCAGAGATTCCCATGTGCCTACTGTCCAGTTCCAGTAGCCATCAATTCATCCATCCTCCCTCTTCCGCTTATTTTGAAGTAAATCCAAGATATTATTTATAATATATGTATTTATATTTCGGTATGTAGGTCTAAAATAACAACCCTTTTTGAAAACATTGCCACAAAGCCATCATCATACCTAAAAAGCTGAATAATCCCTTAATTACCATCAAATATGCAGTTAGTGTTCAAATTCCCCCAACTGTCTCACATACATATTCTTTTTTAATAGTTGGTTTGTGTGAAGCAGGATCCAAATAGGATCCACACATTGCTTTTGGTTGATATATTTCTAAAGTCTCACTGTCTTTTAAGGAAGCATTTTTATTTAAGTGTAATATCTAGAGAGGAGTGCACACCTCCTGTTGTACAACTCAGTGAATATTTTCCCGTGAAACCACCACCCATGTGTCATGAAATAGAGCTTTACCAGGATTCCATAGTACCTTATTGTAATTTTAATTTGCATTTCTCTGATGACTGATGGTGTTAAGTCATTTTAAAATATATATTTTTGGAGCCATTTCTGTAATCTATGAAGTGCCTAGAAAAGTTCTTGTCCTCCTCTCTCTCCCTCTTAAAAGTGTGTTTCCTTCTTATTGATTTGTGGAATTCTTTATATATTCTGAATACGAGTCCTTTGTTGAATGTATGTACTGCAAATGTCTTCTCCCACTGTGTGGTTTGCCCTCACTCTCTTAATGGTGTCTTAATGAGCAGAATTTCTTAATGAAGTTCAATTCATCAATTGTTCCCTTTATGGTTTGTGCTTTTCTTGTCTACTTTAGAATTCAATCCCTGGCCTCAAGGGCATGACGATATTCTCATAAGTTATCCTCCGGAAGTTTCAGCATTTTGTGTTTTTAAAATTGTCTACACTCCTAGTATTTAGTTTTGTGACGGGTATGAGACAGGGGTCAACATTAATTTGTTTTTCCATGTGAACATCCAGATATCTTTTTTTATGATCCAGATATCATTTTTGTTGTTGTTTACTTATTTGTTTATTTGGCCTCACTGTGCAGCATGTGGGTTCTTAGTTCCCTGACCAAGGATTGAACCCAGGCCCTTGGCAGTGAGAGCACAGAGTCCTATTCTCTAGACAGCCAGGAAATTCCTGATCTAGCAGCATTTTGAGAAGACCACCCTTTCCCCTCTGTCCTGCAGTGGTGTCTTTATCCCTCATTAGAGGACTATACCCGTGCAGGTCTCTTCCTCAGCTCTGTTTGTTCTGTTGGTCCGTTTGTGTATCTTTGTGTTTCAGTTGGCAAAAGTTTGTGCTAATACCATGCTGACTCAATTTCTATAATTTTATAATAAGTTTTTCCATGTGGTTATGTAAATCTATCAGCTGTTTTTCTTCTTCAAGATTTTCTTGGCTGTTCTTGGCCCTTTACATGCCATAGAAAAATAGAATCATCTTGTCAGTTTACACAAAATAACTGCCGAGATTTTGACTGGAATTAAATAAAATCTGTGCATTGATTTGTGAGAGCAAATATCTTTATAATATGGCAAGATTTCATCTTTTCTGGCTGAGTAATATTCCATTATGTGTGTGTATACACATATCTATACCTATACACACACACACACACACACGTTGTTGTTGTTCAGTCACCAAGTCATGGCCGACTCTTTGTGACCCCTTGGACTACAGCACTCTAGCCTTCCCTGTTGCTCACCATCTCCTGGAGTTTGCCCAGGTTCATGTCCATTGTATCGGTGATGCCATCCAACCATTTCATCCTTTGTCACTCTCTTCTGCCTTCAGTCTTTCCCAGCATCAGGGTCTTTTCCAATGAGTCAGCTATTCACATTATACACAAAATTGTGTGTGTGTATTATATACACACACATATATACAAGTGTGTGTATATATAGAGATATACATCTGTATATACATATATACACATATATATACACACACACACATATACACACACACGCACACACAATGGAATACTGCCTGTCTTCCTGCATGCTCAGTTTTGTCCAACTGTTTGGACCCCATGGACTGTAGCCTGCCAGGCTCCTCTGTCCGTGGGATTCTCCAGGCAAGAATACTGGAGTGGGTTGCCATGCCCTTCTCCAGGGGATCTTCCTGACCCAGGGATCGAACCCACATCTCTTAGGTCTCCTGCATCTGCAGGCAGGTTCTTTACCACTAGCACCACCTGGGAAGCTACTCAGCTGTAAAGAATGAAATTTTACCATTTGCAAAGGTATTATGCTTGGTGAAATAAGTCACATGTGTGTGCTAAGTCACTTCAGTCGTGTTTGACTCTTTACGATCTCATGGACTGTAGGGATCTCTTATGTCTCCTGCATTGGCAGATGGGTTCTTTACCACTAATGCCATCTGGGAAGCCCATAAGTCACACAGAGAAAGACAAATAGTTGTGTTACCACTTACATGTGGAATCTAAAAAATAAAACAAATTAGTGAATATCACAGAAAAGAAACAGACTTGTATATATGAAGAACAAACTAGTGGCTACTAGTGAGGAAAGGGAAAGAGGGGAGGGGTAAGATAGAGGTAAGGGATTAAGAGGTACAAACTGCTATGTATAAAATAAATAAGCTACAAGGGAATATAGCCAATATTTGATGGTAAAGAATCTGCCTGCAATGCAGGAGACCCAGGTTCGATCTCTGGGTCAGGAAGATCCCCTGGAGAAGGGAATGGCAACCCACTCCAGTATTCTTGCCTGGAGAATCCCATGGACGGAGGAGCCTGGTGGGGTGCAGTCCACAGGGTTGTGAAGAGTTGGACATGACTGAGTGACCAACACACACTCACACATACACACACATACATATATTTTATGTATACATTTATCTGGTGATGGACACTTAGGTTGCTTTCAAACCTTGGCTATTATAAACAATGCTGATATGAACATTGGAGTACATGTATCTTTTCAAATTAGTGTTTTTATTCTCTTCAGATATGTACCCAGAAGTGAAATTGCTGGGTCATATGGCATTCTATTTTTAGTTTTTTGAGGAACCTCCATACTATCCTGCATGGTGGCTGCACCAATTTACATTCCCACAAGAGTGCACAAGGGTTCCCTTTTCTCCAGAGTCTTGCCAGCACCTGTTACTTGTCTTTTTGATAACAGCCATTCTGACAGATGTGAGCTGATATCTCATTGTGGTTTTGATTTGCATATCTCTAATGATTAGTGATGTGAGTGTCTTTTCATGTGTCTTTTGGCCATGTGTATGTCTTCTTTGGAAAAAGATCAATTCAGTGTCTGCTCATTTTTTTAGTTGAAGTATAATTGATTTACCATATTATGTTAGTTTCTGGTATACAGAAGAGTGATTCAGTTATACATGTATATTATATATATGCTCTTCTCATATTCTTTTCCATTGTGGTTTATTACAGGATATTGAATATGGCTCCTTGTGCTATACAATAGGACCTTGTTGCCTGTCTATTTTTTCTTTTTGGCCACACAGTGGAGCTTGTGGGATTTTGGTTCTTGAACTCCACCACTGGGCTGGCAGGGAATTCCCTTGTCTGTTTTATATATAGCAGCTTGTATCTGCTGATCCCAAACTTCTAATTCAGCCTTTCCCCACCCCCTTTCCCCTTTGGTAACCATAAGTTTGATTTTATATCTGAGTCTATTTCTGTTTTGTAAATAAGTTTATTTATATAATTTTTTTTGGTTCCAACATATAAGTGATACCATATGGTATTTTGTCTTTTTCTGACTTACTTCACTTAATATGATAATCTCTGGGTCCATCCATGTTGGTGCAAATAACATCATTTCATTCTTTTTTTACAGCTGAGTAGTAGTCTACTGTATTTATTACATATACACCACATCTTCATTATCCATTCATCTGTCAATAGACATTTAGATTGGTTCCATATCTTGGCTACTGTAAGTAGTTTGCCCGTTTAAATTTTTTTTTTTAATTTATTTACTTAGCTATTTTTGGTTGCACTGGGTGTTCGTAGCTGGGCGCTGGCTTTCTCTAGCTGTGGCAAGCGGGCGCTCCTCTTCCTTGCGGTGCCCCGGCTTCTCATGTCGGTGGCCTCTCTCGTCGCGGAGCACAGGCTCCAGAGTCCCTGGGCTTCGGTAGTTGTGTCACGCTGGCTTAGTTGCTCGGAGGCAGGTGGGATCCTCCCAGACCAGAGACTGAACCTGTGTCCCCTGTGTTGGCAGGAGGATTCTTAACCACTGGACCTCCAGGGAAGTCCCTGTCTGCTCATTTTTAATTGGGTGGTTTATTTTTGCTGTTGAGTTCTGTGAATTCTTTATATATTTTGGATGTTAACCACATGTTGGACATATCATTTGTAAATATTTTCTCCTATTTAGTAGGTTGCCTTTTCTTCCTTTTTTTGAGTGGTTTTTTTTTTGTTTTTGTTTGTTTGATTAGCTCCACTTTGTTTATTTTTGCTTTTGTTGTCCTTGTTTGAGGAGACAAATCCAGATAAATACTGCTAGGGCCAACGTCAAAGAGCATGTTGTTGTTGTTTAGTCGCTAAGTTGTGTCCGACTCTGTGACCCCACGGACTGTAGCCTGCCAGGCCCCTCTGTCCGTGGGATTTCCGAGGCCAGGATACTGGAGTGGGTTGTCATTTCCTCCTCCAGGGGATCTTCCCAATCCAAGGATCGAACCCTCATCTCCTGCATTGCAGGTGGATTCTTTACTGCTGAGCCACTGGTATCAGGTTCCACACTGAAGTCTTAAACCATTTTGAGTTAATTCTTGTGTATGGTGTAATGGTCTGGTTTCATTCTTTTGCATGTGGCCGTCCAGTTTTCCCAATTATATTTATTTCCAGCTCCATTTATTTCCCAGCTCCATTGTATGTTCTTTGCTACTTTATTGTAAATTATTAATTGTTCTTATATGTGTGGGTTTATTTCTGGGCTCTCAATTCTGTTCTGTGTATTGAATTTTTTTATGCTAATATATGTTATTATATGTTATATGTTATATATGTTACATATATGTTATAATATATGTTATATATGTTATAATATATAATATATGCTAATATATGCTAATATGTATCACGTTTAACATTTGATTTTACTCTGCCTGTACTAATGTTAAGACTATTGACAGGTAGTTTATCATTACAGATAAATTAAAAGTCCATATCAGAACTAGCCTTTAGTCTTGAATTGAGTTTGTTTTTATGATTTATATTTACTTTCTACTTACAAATAATTAAACAATATAGCTGGTCTTTTATCCTTTTAAAGTATCAGATTTAAATGCTTCCTTTGGAGAGACTGAGAAGTGGGTGGCTCCAGGAGGCTATTTAGGTAAGGAATGAGCGATTCTCTTGGGAAGAACTCATCCTAAGGGAGTGGGAGCCAGGCTGGACCCACTTGACCCTGTAATGAAGCCCTGCCCCGAGGGAGGGAGACTGTGCTGTCTGTCACTCACGTGTCTTCTAGCCTTGGTGCCCGTGGACTCATGTCTCAGCCCTTTGGTTTGGGGAGGGAGGGCTGCCAGTGAAAACTGCAAAGAACTCTTTTACTGGTAATTATAGAAAACACTGAGCATGTATTCTACCGCTTTGTGACCCCTTTGATATATTACAGAAGCAGGACATCGTCCCTTCCCTTTTGCTTTGGCACTGTATTTCAGAACCTACCAGACGCTCCCCCAGTGCCACTAAGAGCAGTAGTAGGAGGAGGAATATTAAGAGCATCCATTTATTTATTTATTTAGATGTGGGCCATTTAAAAAGTCTTTTGTTGAATTCGTTACAATATCGCTTCTGTTGTTTATATTCTGGTTCTTTGGCTGTGGAACCTGTGGAATCTTAGCTCCTCCACGAGGAATCAAACCCGTACCCCCTGCACTGGAAGGCAATGTCTTAACCACTGGGCCGCCAGGGAAGTGCCCAGTAGCTTACATTTATTGAGTGCTTGTTACTTGTTACTCTGCTAGGTACTGTTTTAAGTACTTTATTAACGCATTTAATAATCACAACTACCCCATGAGGTAAATTAGGTAAAAGTATCCTTATTTTACAAGGGTGGAAACTGAGGCACAGAGAGGCTAGATAACTTTCCTGAGATCACACAGCTTATAAATGGTAAAGCCAAGTTTTAGGCACCAATGCCCCCTGTCTCTTAACGTTATATAGGTTCTCAGGTGGCAGCAGCCGATGGGGGCTAGAGTAGGAGAAAAGGAATAAGCCGGGGATCCCTGAAGGGCCTCTGGCCAGAGAGCCCACTCTGCTTGCTTTTTGTCACCCGTGGGCTAGCTGGCCTGTGAAGACCGAAAGCAGTATCTTGGGGTGGGGGTGAGGGCTGCTTTAGAGGGATCTGTGGGCTAAATTAGCAATTAATGTCAAGAGAATGTGAAACACAGGTGAGGTAATCATAATTTTCTCTTTAGATCAGATTTATAGACTTAAGAAACATGATACCGATTTGTTTTACAATTTTATCACCTTAAAATTTCCTTGGAGTAAATGGAATCATGACTTCTGGTCTGTTCTTTCTCTGAGGTGACAGGCACATCTATATTTAGACCAATAGTCATGCTCCTGTGGTGATGGATCAGTGTGTGCCTCCAAAAATGGCCGAGCATCGAAATAATAATGTGTGTCTTTGTGAACCGATAAATCATCGATGTTGTAGATTTGATGCACACACTTCAGAGGGACTTCTATAGAAATTTGCTTGATAAGCAGAGAAAAGAACCTTTGTGCTAGGATCACAGAGAGCCACCTGGGCAAGGGTCCATGAGCTCATGTTAGTGAGCAGACTCAGATTCAGCCACATCACAGAGTGAATCTAGGCTTCCCAGGCCTGAAGCAGGAGCACCATTCATTTTGATGACACTAACCACAGCCTGGGATTTTCTTTAACCCTATCCTTTCTTTTACCTCCCTCATTTCATGTGTCACTAAGCTCTATTGATTCTACCCTTTTAATAGCTTTCATATCTGTCTGCTCTTTTCCTTTTCTGCTGCCACTAATTGGGTTCCTTGACATTTGTTCACCTGGATTGGACAATAACCTCCTGAATGCTTTTTTCCCTCTAACTAGTTGCCTTCACTGCCATCAGCATTATCTTTATAAAACATAAAACCATCATATCACTTCCCTGCTTAAAAGCATCTCAATGGCTCCCACAGATCAGAGAATTAAAATCTTAACATCCAGAGGCTGGTCTGTGAGGCTCCTTAAAAACTAGCCCTGGTCTCTATTTTGAGGCCCCATCTCTCTCATTTTGTCACTTGTGGAACCAACCAGCCCAGTCCTCCTGGGGCTTCTGGAACCCATAGTTTGCTTTCAGATATCATGCCTTTCTTGGAATGTTTCTCAACAGGGTGCCTTCCCTGCCACCCTTCTTCTCGTCTTTGCCCTTTTGGCTAACTCTGAATTTTCCTTAGAGATTGTCCTCCTACTCACCTTGGGTAGAAGACATGGAACGCGTCTTCTTTTTTTAAAAAAACATTTATTTATTTATTATTAATTTGGTTGCACCAGGTTTTAGTTGCGGCATACAGGATCTTTGATCTTTAGTTGCAGCATGTGGGATCTAGTTCCCTGACCAACAACTGAACCTAGGACCCCTGCTTTGGGAGTCTTAGCCTCTGGGCCACCAGAGAAGCCCCATGGTGTTCTTCTATACGCAGTTCTCTCGCCATGTTGTACCGCTTAAATGTCTGTCATCCCTGGTAGATTGTGGAGTCCTTGAAAGAGGATTTCATTCTTCATCTCTTCCCAGGTTACCATAGATGCTTCACAGGTATTTGCTGGACGCATTCTTCCATTCATCCAACTGTCCATTGTTCTTTCGACTAATATTTATTGAGCAGTTGTGCTGGAAACACATGGTGAAACAAACACAAAATCCTTATTTCCATGGAGTTTATGTACCAGTGAGAGAAGACAGGCAATGAAGAAAGAAAGAAACAGGAACTGAATCAGGAGGTAGGAAGTGTAGGCAGAGAATTAAAGTAGGGTCACGTGACACCGAATGCATGGGTGGATTCTGTGGATGGCCAGAGAAGGCCTCTCCGAGGGACAGCCTGGAGGCTGAGGCCTGAATGAACTCCCTTGTGGAGATCAGGGTAAAGAGCATTCCGAGAAGAAGGAACAGATAATACAAAGGCCTTAGGGTAAGAACAAGCTGACTTAGAACACTGGTTACCTAAAGCCAGGGCAACATCAGGGCACAGTGAGGAAAGTGTCTGCAGCAGGCAGAACTGAAGCCATAGGTCATAGCTGGTTTAGGAGTCAAAGGTTCTTTAAAGCATACTAGATGCTTACTGGCAGCTACAAATAGCAAAATAAAAAGGCCCTGCTGTTCACAACTGATGCACAAAAGCGCTTAGGAATGTAGGTGCCTCCCCACTTCACTGGAAGCCAAGCTATTCATGTCAAGATGGCCTGTGTGAAGAAACTGCCGAGTTGTAATTCACTTGGCTTTCTCTTCTTTGAGCCTTCAGTTTGCCCAAGCCACACAGTTAATGTAGCCACAAGAATGTGGACTTTTATCTGCTCTGAAATGTGCCTATTTTTTAACCTTTCCAGTGGGAAAGGGCCTTTACTTTACCCATCCCTCATTATTTTCCAGCTTAATGTTTTCTACTCCCTTCCTGTAACTGAAACAAAAAAAGGTGCTGTATTTGAAGATCTGTGTGCTTTTGTACAGGGTGAGCATGTGCTCATGTACATATGTGGGCCGTGGCCGAAGGTTACATAACAAGAGCTGGTCTGAGTACAGTTGGCTCATGCCGAAAGCCCTGATGTGGCAACTCCAAATTTCATCGCAGGTAGGCTGAGCATGAACTTGAAAATCAGGAGCCGTGGCTCAGGGCAGCCTGCTGGCCAGCTTTATTTTCCAGCTCAAAATGTTCCCTGAAAACCCTGGGTTTGGGTTCAAAAGGGGCAAGAGAGTTCTGTTTTACAGACAGGTGCTCCCTGCCCCAGAAATGGTGATATACAATTTCATCTTCCCCAGTGGGTGGGTGGCTATGATAGAGGAGATCAGGCCTGATAGAAGTGTTCACATTCTTTGTGGTTTTATTAACCAAGTGGCTTGGCCACATCAAGGCCATGTCTAGACAGCATAATAGACCCTGTTATGGCACAATAATCTGTTTTTGTGTATGTGTGTCTCCCCCCTCCACCTTTAATTATGTTTCTGGTTGTTCTTGGGAAATTGACCATCTAGAAGACTTGTTTAAATATACAGTGTAATAATTTAGGATTAAAAGGATCCTTGGACCTCTAACCTTTCAGACAAGGTAGCTGAGGTGTTAGGTGTCTTGCCCAGGGATAGACAGTGGGTTGGTGTCAGAGCTAGGTCTGACAGTCTTGGGTTCCTGGCTTCCATGGTGGCTTTTTTGTTCCCAGTCATACTGCCTTTAATCACTGAAGGGAGACAGCAAAGTGGCGAACTGATGAGTTTTTTTAAACTGGTAGTTCATATTTAAAAATTGAGAGATTGCACATCAGAATCTGGGTTTCTGGTTTCTCCAGAAAGACTTGAGTTCATACTCCTGCAGGGCTGGCTGTTGGTAGCAACAGTGGCTTCTTCCTTTATACAGGTCATGTGCTCTCCAGTTTACTCCAGTCTGCACTAGTCCTTGTTATCTCTCAAACAATGAAATTGACTGTCAGCTGCCATTTATGGTCAATTGTGAGCTGCTGTATTTCTGATAGTAGAATTAAGAGGAAAGAGAGCTATTTCTCATGCCCACCTATCTATTAAAAGTGGGCCATATTTCAAGAAGAATGGATTAAAAATTTTTTTTTGCCACAGCCCATGGCATGTGGGACCCTCATTCCCCAGCCAGGAATCACACCCTGTATTGGCAAGCAAAGTCTTAACCACTGGACTGCCAGGGAAGTTCCAGAATGGATATTTTAAAAAGCAAAGTGTTTCAAGGCCAAAGAATACAGCTCAAGATATTATGAAACAAATCTATTTGGCACCTATAAGGCATTGCAAGTTGCAACTCTTGTGCTAAACTCTGATACCATATCAGAAAAACTTCGGATACATTTTTTCAGGGAGGTTAAGGTATACCCTTGACAAGTTTTGAAAAGAGATTTTTGTAGCATGGAGCCAAGAAAAGCGGAACAGAGAAAGGAAAAGGGACCCTTCTTTCCCTTTGCCCCATAGCAGAGCTATTAAATGTGAGATTAGTCTGCTTAGACAGTGAGTGAGTCCAAAAGGCTGTGCAGTAAGAACTCTTCATATTAACTTTAGGCAGGAATATCTTGAACTGTTGTTCAGCTGTGAGCTGATAATCAAGGCAACAGAGATACTGAGAAAGTCAGAACTGAGGATTCCTTTCCCATTTGCTGGAATAACCGTGAAATTGCTTAAAGGAAATGTGCTATATTATTCTGAGAAATAAATGACAAATAAGCAACACCCAAAGTGTACTGCACTTATGATTTCTTGAATAAAAGGCTCATTTCTCCTCGTGATTTCTTTCTTTTTTTCTGGACTCTGCTTCTAGCTATCCTTCAACTTTACCAACATAAATATTGTTTGTGAAACCAAGAGGCTCCATACAAGGTTAAAAATAATTCAACTATATTGTGTTGAACTTAATTGAAGTGTCATGAACCATCTTGAGAGCAGGAGAACCAGTTCTCTCTTGTTGCTATTGGCTTAGTCTGTTTACTTTTCTGGTGCCCTGTCCTCTGAAGCTTGGGCTGAGAGACCTGGTGAGGAATGTTTCCTCTGAGGTTTCGACAGGTTCAGCTGTTCGTCACTGCCTCAGAAGCTGCTTGGCTGCAGGTAAGGAAGGCTGCTGCCCTATGGGAGGGATAGTTATGGTCAGTGAGTTTGAGCCTTTAGCTTGGCCTCACTCTGCACCCAAATTCACATCTGATTCAGGAAGTCTATTTTTGTGTGTCCACATCAACGATTTCCTTGCTCGCTTTATCGAAGGGAAACAGCCTTGCGTACTGGTGAGGAGATTCTGAATCAGGCCTCTTGCCTGGCTGAGTTGCAGGGCTTGGAAGAAGGATTAAGTCACGGGAGGAGTCACTGTCATCAGAATATCCACACACGACTGCCCACTTCCTTTCTGACTCACCTACACAAAGCATGATTACCCTGGAGGGGCCAGGTGGTGAGCAGGCACTGGGGAGGCAGGGGCCTGAGTCCTTTTTTTCCCAGTTCAGGGGGCACCATTGGCTGTACCTTTTCCAGAGAACCTCGAAGTCTGGGGATCCCAAGATACGCCTTGACTGTGCGAAGTCTGTTCTCGGCTTGTGACACCCTTGTCGCTTAAGTGGCTCAAGTATCTGTCACAAGTAGAACAAATGATGGATAGCCAGACTGTTCACGGCTAGAGGAGGCTCTTTGACTTATGGGAATCTAGTGGGTCCAGGATTGTCCAGGAGCCACAGTAAGTGGGGCCTCCTGAGGTTGATAAACCCTGAGCAGATTAGGGTGGAGTTCTGTGGTCCCTTCCTTGGCTTAGTCTGGAGAGCCTTGCCTTTGAAACAGTCAGGCTGTGGTTAGCATTATGAGAGATTCTTTCTGTTCCATCCCTCTTATAGCATATGTAATAGGATAATGGAAAAAAAACCTTCAACTGCCATACCAGTGTTGCCACATCAAAGCAACAGTTAATATACTTGTCATGGTAAATTAACATGGGTCCCAATATAAACACTGCTTTATCCCTTTTTGTTTTTAAATGAAGCATTTGGCTTGTATATTCTGTTTGAAACATCAAACATAATGCATGGTCATATTTGAATATGGATACTACCTATGTTTTAATAATAACTGGCATTTTTATTATGTGCGTGGCACCACAGGTGTATCATTTTAAATTATGTATATAGCATTTAAGGTGTATAGTGACTTATATAATTACTGTTGCTTCATGTGGCCTACATAGGATGTACCAATTTACCAGATGATGTCATTCAAATCACATAAAATGTCCCCTTAGAACTTCCTGGTGGTCCAGTGGCTAACACTCTGTGCTTTCATTGCAGGGGGACTGGATTCAGTCCCTGGTTCGGGAACTAGGATCCTGCATGCTGCTGGCACCCGTCTGCCCCATCCCCCCAAAATAGTCCCCTTAATCTGCCTGTCTGAATTCATGGAAATCACAAGTCTTGAGAAGTATTTAAATACCAGTAACATGGTCCATGAAATGTTGACTTACCTTCTGCCCTCCCCTTACACTGCCTCCTACCCCTCCCACAAGCTTGGCATCGTTGTTCGCCGTAAAGTTCCACCCATGACAAGCCCCAGTGTGTAGTGTGTAGTGGGTCTGAACCCTTGCCTGGACCCACGGCCAGAAATGGGATGTGGTCCAGGGAACAGCCTAGACAGGTGCCAGCTGGGACACGTGGCAAGGGTTCTCCTTGCTTTTTGACAGTCTTCAGCTGTGGCCTCCAAGGGAAGAGGAGCCTTGGCCATCATCCCCTCCTCCTACAAGTCTGTGTTGTAACTGCCTCAGCATCCCCTTTTGGCTGAGTTGGATGTTGGTGGATCCAAGGAGGGTAATTCTTGCCATGAGCATCACCTGGAGTCCTCCACAGTATGTTGAGTCCACTAGAGCCGGGTGGATGGTACCAGTGAGGTGGTTGGGCCCCTAGAGGAAGAGTGTAACTAACCCTGGGCAACAGCCTGAAGACTGTGGTGGTAGATGCCCCACCCTGTGCTCTCAAGCATGGGCGGGTGCATGTTTTCTAGGCCAGCAGCTCTAGACAACAGCCAACAGGCTCTACCATCAGTTCTGGTAAAGGAAATATATGTGAGGAGGCCAAATTGGAAGTGAATAAGAGACCATGATGTTCAAGGTTAGATAGGAAGAGCTCCTGACACAGATGTGGGTTTTCCAATGAGGAAGGCCACAGCTGATGTGGCCTCATGTGTGTCCTCCTCTTATGATCACCATCCTGTGGTCTCCTATTGAGGAGAGGGGAGATGGCCCTGGATTCCAAAAGTAGCCTCGCAAAGGTAGGAGACCCGACTCCGCCCAGCCGTTTTCACATTTCCCATGTGAAATTCACCAGCACTCAGAGCTTCTCTGAAGATCTAAGCGTGCCCAACTGAGTGGCAGTCTATGGGGGGAGAACGTAAGATTTCTTTCCTGCAGCTGCCTTGACTCTCTCCCTACGGAACCCTAAGTAGACAAAATATTGGGCCAAAGGGCCAAATTATCTTGTTTGGGGATCTCACCATCTCATTTTCCAGCCAGGCACTTTCCCCATCCTGTAACTTTCCAGTTGTAATTTGGGGAATACTATTGATAACTCTGACACCTGGTGGTCACTTCGAAAACTGCACTCTGGGAGGATTGCCAGCCCTCTGATCACTTTTAAGTTTTTTTTTTTCCCGGTTCCAATTTCAATGTAAATAAGATATACTTTATACATTAGTTATTCTTACTAATTGAATTATTTATAAGTACAATTCTTGAGAATGCATTTAACAGAATACACTTGTATAAAACATTTCTGTAAAGACATACCCAAAACTGCATGTTACAGTCCTTGGAGTTGAAGCTAGGTTTGGAGGGGAGGGGGAACTTATTTTACTTTACACCCACTAGTTATGTCTGAAATCGATTTTAAACAGAAAGAAAGTGTTACTTTAAGTGCAGCTGGAGGACCTCACTTGGGCAAGAGGCCCAGAAGTCCAGGATATTCCCCTCCAGGGCTCCTCCCCTCTCCTGGTTTTGTGTCCAGGGACCTGTAGTGCTTTCATGTGTTTGGAGGGCGTGGAGGTGGCTGGTCTCCCTCTGATCTTGTTCACTGATGGTGGTGGAGGAGCCCAGCAGCTGAGTAGAGGCTGTTCCTGGGGAGCCGAATGGCCGGAGGGCTGAAGCCGGGAAAAATCCCCCTCTCCCTTGATGGTCACAGGCTTCCCAGGTGGCGCAAGTGCTAAAGAACCTGCCTGCCAATGCGGGTGACGTAAAAGATGCATGTTTGATCCCTGGGTCGGGAAGGTCCCTTGGAGGAGGACACGGCAACCCACTCCAGTATTCTTGCTTGGAAAATCCTGTGGACAGAGGAACCTGGCGGGTACAGTCCATAGGGTCACCAAGAGTCCAACATGACTGAAGTGACTCAGGAGGCAGGCGCGTTGGTGGCCACTGTAGTGACGGGAGCGGCCATCCTGTCAGGTGTGGGCCGCCCACTTCCCGAGGTCGTGCTCAGCAGCGGGGCTCCAGCTGGAGAGTCAACCACTCATTGGAGTTTCCGACGCCTCACACGCGTGAGGCGCCCGGGGCCAAGTTTCACAAGGTGTGTGTGGTGAGGCCCCTTGAGGTGCGGGGCAGAAGCTCCCCAGGTTTTAACCCCAGAGAAGTGGGCTGGGGGCAGATGTGGCCTGGGGCTGGCTGGCAGGAGCACCCGGCCTGACGAGAGCCGTCGCCTTTTGGCTAGCTTCTCTGTGCCTCTTACTGTGCAACACCAGCATTGCCTTCTACTCTGGAACACACCTCCCACCGCTTTCCCACTACTCCCACTCATGATAGCGTACCTTTAGGAGTGTGCGTGTGTTGCACGTAGCCACTTTCCAAGTATGTGCTCTGGACAGCAAACACTCCTCTCGCATGGCTGTGCCCATTCACCCAGCTTACCAGCCAGAAGCCCAGAAACACTGGGTGACTGAGTGACCACAGAGGAAGAGGCAAGGTGTTCAGGGCACAGCCCCAGGGAAGCCTCCCAGGGCCGGGTCTGATCTCCAGGGAGGAGAGAGGTCCTGCCTGCACTTGTCATGTGGTCCCTGAGGGTGGAGTCAGGACCAGGACACAGGAGTGGAGCTCTTTCAAAGCAGCTCTTCAGGGAAAGAAAATCTCAGCACTGCACTCAATTATTGGTTTTTATACCCAGAGGACTTGTTTCAGCTCCAGTGATTAACTCTTTTTTTTTTTTTTTGGCCCCACCATGTGGCATGCAGGATCTTAGTTCCCTCACCAGGGATCGAATCCATGTCCCCTGCATTGGGAGCTTGAATCTTAAGGAGTGGATGGTCCAGTGATGAACTCTTTAGGAGACCCTCAAGGTGCAAGATAGCACAAGTGCTCTCTCAGGACTGGCCCCGGTGTCCACCATCTTTTGACTTCCAAAGTCAGGCATTCCTGGATCACTCCAGGTGATCCACCTCTCCTTCCTCCAGGTAGTCTCCCCTTCTACTGTCCTGGAAAATCAAGGTACCTCTCCTTTCCTCCTTCCTTCCTCCTACTGCTCAGATCAAAGCTCTCCAGCCAACACCATGTGACCTTGAGGATGGAAAACACATGCTTGGGGAGACAGAAGAAGGCTGTGACCCTGATGACCTCATGGAGCTGCCAAAACAGTTTGACTGCTTTACTCTCAATAAAGTGAGAAAAGAAACCCACCTACGTGAATGACTGGGCTTTCTTATGTGAAGCCAGACTTCGTGGTAACAGATAATAGCGACCCTCTGTGATAACCAGGTGTTTCCTTGTTTCTCATCCATACTATGGCATGGGGGCAAATAGTTCTTAATAAAGAACAGAAATAACACAGATTGAATCTCTGGGGGTGGGGGTTGTTCCTCTGGTAGGACTCTGTGCACATAGTAATATAGATCTGGTTGGGCGGCTGTTCTTAAATTACTGATTTTCAGTGTTCCTCACAGTGGAGTGGAGTTTCAGAAGCATGTTATCTGGTTGTCTTAGCTTCAGTTTAAATATGTGGAGAGCGGTGAGGGAGGCTCCTAAGGACACAGAGGAGAAAACCAGGCATTGCCTTTGTAAGATGGACAGATGGGGAATTCCCTGGTGGTTCAGTGGCTAGGACTTGACGCTTTCACTGCTGTGGCCTGGGTTCAGTCCGTGGTCAGAGACCTAACGTCCTGCAAGCTGCCCAGCATGGCAACAAAACAAACAAAACCAAAACACATTTGGAGCTCGTAAAAACCTCTGGTACTGAGCTCAGAGAAAGCTGGGCTGAGGCCCTTGGTTCAGTTCCCTTGCCCACCAGGATGGTGAGCTTGTTAGTGTCAGATGACCCAAGTATTTCTTGATCTCTGAGTCATTTTTTTAAAAAAGTCAGTTTTATCAAGGTATAATTGACAAACAATAAACTGCATCTATTTATTTTTTTATTGATTTTCTTTAGTATAGTTGATGTGTGATGTGTTCATTTCTGCTGTACTGCAAAACGAATCAGCTATATATATAGAGATATATCCCCTCTTTTTTTAGGTCACCATTGAGCACTGAGTAGAGTTCTCTGTGCTATATAATAGGTTCTCATTAGTTATCTATTTTATCAGAAAAGCTATGACAAACCTAGACAGCATATCAAAAAGCAGAGACATCACTTTGCTGACAAAGGTCCATATGCCTGCCTGCTAAGTCACGTCATTCATGTCCAACTCTTTGCGACCTGGTAGACTGTAGCCCACCAGGCTCCTCTGCCCATGGGATTCTCCAGGCAAGAATACTGGAGTGGGTTGCCATTTCTTCCTCCAGGGGATCTTCCCAACCCAGGGATCAAATCCACATCTCTTTTGTCTTCTGCATTGGCAGGTGGGTTCTTTATTACCAGGGCCACCTGGTGGACACAAAATATGGACACATAAAAGTCCGTATTTTCAGAGCTATGGTTTTTCCAGTAGTCATGTACAGATGTAAAAGTTGGACCATAAAGAAGGTTGAGCACTGAAGAATTGATGCCTTTGAACTGTGGTGCTGGAGAAAACTCTAGAGTCTCTTGGACAGCAAGAAGATCAAACTAGTCAATCCTAAGGGAAATCAACCTTGAATATTCATGAAGGGCTGATGCTGAAGCTGAAGATCCAATACTTTGGCCACCTGATGTGAAGAACCGATTCATTAGAAAAGACCCTGATGCTGGGAAAGATTGAAGGCACAAGGAGAAGGGGGCAGCAGAGGATGAGATGGTTAGATAGCATCACTGACTCAGTGGTCATGAATCTGAGCAAACTCTGGGAGATAGTAAAGGACAGAGGAGCCTGGCCTGCTGTAGTCCATGGGGTCGCAAAGAGTTAGACACGACTTAACGACTGAACAACAACAACAACATATACCCAGAGTGGAACTGATAGAGCATAGTAGTTCTGTTTTTAATTTTTTGAGGAGTTTGCATACTGCGTCCCATAATGGGTGTACCAATTTACATTCCCACTTACAGTGCACAGGGAGTCATGTATATTTTATGCTGTTATTTTCTCCCATTCTGTAGGTTACCTTTTAATTTTGTTGATTGTCCGTTTTCCTGTGCAGGAACTTTTTAGTTTGATGTAGTTCCATTTTTATTTTTGCTTTTGTTGCTTTTGCTTTTGGCATCAAATCCAAAAGGTCATTGCCAAGAGTGATGTCAAAGAGCTTACGTCACATGTTTTCTTCCAGAAATTTTATGGTTTCAGGTCTTACATTTATATCTTCAATTCATTTTGAGTTGATTTTTTTTTTGAGTTGATTTTTGTGTATGATGTAAGATAGTGGTCTAGTCATTCTTTTTGTATAGCTATCCAGTTTCCCCATTACCACTTACTGAAGAGACTATTCTCTCTCCATTTTGCATTTTTGCTCTTTTGTCATAAATTAATTGACAAAATATGAATGGTTTTATTTCTAGGCTCTTTATTCTGTTCCATTGATTTATGGGTGTCTATAAGTTTGCCAAGAGTACTTTAAAAATATCTTCCATGTGTCAACTAAAATTCTGAACATATTTAATACAACTGTTATGATTATTTTTACATCTTTGGACACAAAACCTCTGGGTCAGTTCTATCTCAGCTTATTTTGACTAATCATTCTCCTCTTTAAGAGTAAGTTTTTCCTGTTTCTTTCTGTGGCTCGTAATCTTTGACTGAATGTCAGACATTGTTAGTTTCACCATTCTGAGTGCTGAGTATCTTTGTATTTTTATTAATATTGGATATTATATTAATAATATTCTTATTAACATCAAATTTTGTGTTATTATTAATATTCATGTTCTAATTAATATTAATATCAATATTATTAATTGTAAAGAATTATCAGAACTGTTATTTTTGTTTAGTTTTATTAAAATGTCATATAGCTTTTTTCCTTTAGGGAGAAAAAAAGAACAAATTCCATCAAATCAAATGAGCAATCTGTCTTAACTTGAAGTTTGGGACTCACTGGTTTATAAGCTAGAATTGAATGAAAGGAGGTAACAGCCCCAGTTGACCATCTCATGCCAGTGGCAGCAAACAACAAGATCAACCAGGGCAAAATTGGTAACTATGTGGAAGCCCTGATAAGCGCTTAAACAGACTGGTTCCCTGAGACATCACTATAGATATATTTTTTATATATATACATATATATTAATATATCTTAATATTTTGGACTTTGTTCTTAGATGCAATTATGTTCCCTGGGAACAGTCCTCTGTTAAAAACTTGCCCTTTTCTCATGAACTTGTGTTCTCATTCTCAGCTCCTCTGTGTTGGGTCACTCTGGTGTATTTTCCAAGATACTGGCTTTTCTTGGAGATTTAGAGTCCTACATTTCTTGTAAAAACACTCTCAGGTTTTAACAGGAGGACCTTTTCCTTTCTTTCCTGAGTTTTGTCCTCTTGAAATCCTACAACCGTTGTTGAACTGGGGGAAAGCAGTTCTTTCTTAAGTCATTTTTAAATCAGAGTTTCTTTGTTTTCACACATCACTCTTCTTCCATCTCAAGAAGATGGCTATTCTTTTTTTTCCCTCTTTTCTTCCTTTCCCTTCATTTCCCACCTTTCTTTCTTTTAGAATTTTAATTATGGAAATTTTTAAGCCTGCAAAAATACAACGAGACTGTACAATGGGTACAATGGGTATTTCCACATACCAATCAACAATCATTAACTTGTGAAATTGTGTTTTAAAAAAAAGTTTTCTGTTTTTTTTCTTTTTTAAATTGGAGTATAGTTGATGTAGAAAATTTATTTTTCTAATGCTTCTGATTTGCAAGCATTAGAGACTTATTTTCAAGTTACATTAGCTATCATGTGGCAGGGGGATGCATAACCCATTTTGTCTTGTGGGGTGTGTGTGTGTGTGCATGTGTGTGTGTGTGTGTGTGTGTAGGACTCTTGGTTTTTATCCCAGTTAGGATGCATACAACATGAAAACTAAGAGCCTCCAGTGAGTTCCAGGTGATAACCCTAAGCATCTCAGTTACCTTTTCCCTTTATGTTTTATGCACAGTCCTTAAGTGCAGCCTTTGCTCTGTGATTTGTTTCTAGCCTCTGGTCGATTTAGGCCATGTCTTATACCCAGTCTAGGTTTACACTCCTGGAATACACTTCCTAAGTTTTCTCCTTTTCCCCCCCATAAGTATATGTGTATACCTCGAGTATTCTTTATATTTCAACTATGCTGAAGGAATAAAAGCAAATTAGCGTAATGTAGTGAAAGGTATCTGAGAGAATCCTGACACCACTACTTACTAGTTGGTGTGACTTTTCCAAAGTTGCTAAACCTCTTGGAGAGTCAGCATCATCATCTGTAAATTGAATAACACCCATCTTCAGGATTACTGTCAGGATTGCAAATAATGCAAGCAGAGTGCTTATCCCAGTGTCTGATGCATAGTAGTAACTCGATAAATGACAGCTATTATGATCATGACAGATGTAGCAGTGCTGTGAAATGGACAGCAAAGAGTATTATCCCCAACTGACTGACTAAATAGGCACCAGAGAGACTGAAATACTGACTAAAGTCACAGACAGATTCATAACCAAAGTCGTAAATGCCACTTCCTGGACTCAGAGGCTCCTGCAAACATACTAAAATCTAATTTCTGCTTATATCTTTATGAGCGAGTTCTATTTTTTAACAGAAACAAGACATTTCCAGCAGCTCATTTCAAGGGGATGTACTAAATTCATGGTTGCAGGCATCTAGGTTTGGGCTTTGTGCCCCAAACCATGTCCTTACATACATGGTCATGCTTGAAATGAGCAGATCAGGCCAGCACATCTCTGTTGTGGTGTTTTGCTGAGTTTATTTGTGGACAGACTGCCTCTTAGAATCACAGACTGTTGGTGGATAGTTTTTAAACAAACTGAGTGAAGTGCTTCAAGCTTTCACACAGAGAAAGGAATGCTGAGTCCTACTTTGTCTCTCTCAGCGTCTGTTTCTCTCTTTGTTCCACTGTCTCTGTTTCTCTCTCTCTCTCTCTCACACACACATATACACTCATAATTCTTTTGATCTTATACACTCCAGGTTCTGGAGAGGTATGCACATTTCTGTGTATTCTTCCCAAAGTGTGGAAATTTTCTTTCTCAGCTGTTTCCTCCCATATTTTGCTGAGGTTATAAAAATATGTCCTTACTGATCATTTGTTAAGTGTCTAGAGGATATAAGTTCTGCCTGAAAGCTAGAGGCAAATGTAAAAAAAAATTAGTGAAAATTGTACAGAAGTGTCTCCCCTGTTTGTCCTAATTGAACCAAGTTGGGGAGAATAGGACTGTTTGAACAGGCTCTGGAATGTAATACTTATAACCATGACCTCTGATGCCAGAACCCCTCTCACTCTGGATTTACAATGTTATATTCTCCTTTTAACAGGGATTACAGTAAGCAAGTTAGATAAAATCATGATGAATTGCCTAGGGAAAAATGAAAAACAGGAGCCATTGGAAACCCTTTCCTTCTTCAAAACAATTGAGGCTTCTCTCTTTTATCTTCTTCAAAATTTCCTTCATTAAGCACAGTGGCTGTAACTAAAGCATCTTTGTGTCTGTAGCACCTTTCATCATGCTTTTCACACAGTAGGCACTCAATAAATAATCATTCTTGATGCTGAATATATAAATATGTATTAATTGAGAACCCACTATGCAGCCTTTGTTAGGAGCTATGTGGATTAATAAAGAGGTACAACTTAGAATTCCTGGCTTTCATTGAGCTTATGGTCTAGCTGGGGATATAACAATTATGGGAAATGTTTGGTTATTATTTCCTCAAGTATTTTGTCTGCTTTATTTTATTCTTCTTCTCCTTATGGGACTCTAGTTGTATATGACAAATCTTTTGATAATGTCCCACAGGTTCCTGAAGTTCTCTTAATTATTTCAATTATTTTTTCTTCTGTGCTTCAGATTATTAATAGATAATTAATCTATTAATCTTTCTTCAAGTTCACTGGCTCTTTCTTGTTATTTTTGTTCTGCTGTTAAGCCCATTCAGTACTTTTTTAGTTTAGTCTAATATTATACCTTTCCTTTTTACATTAAAATTTTCAATCCATCTGGAATTTACTTCTAAGTATGGTATGTTGTTATTGGTGTTTAGTTGCTAAGTCATGTCTGACTCTTTTGCGACCCCAAGGGTTATAGTCCACCAGGCTTCTCTGTCCATGGGATTTCCCAGGCAAGAATACTGGGAAATTGCCATTTCCTTCTCCACCAATGGGTAATTTTTTTAACATCTCAAATGTATATTTTTAAATTCTAGAATTTATAATTAGTCCTTTTTTATGGCTTCTAGTAACCTGTTGATACATCTTAGTTTTTCTTTCATTATGAGCATATTTTCCTCTGTGTCCTTGAACTTAAGATATGATAATTGTTTTATAACTCTTATCTGCTAATTTCAATACATGAATCATTTCAGGACTGACTTCCATTGATTCTGCTTTTTTTCTGAGAATAGGTAATGTCTTCCTATTTTCTTTGACTGTTAAGTAATTTTGAACTGTGTCCTGGATGTTGTGAATGATATGTTGAGATTCTGAATTCTGTTATGTTCCCCCGAGGAGTATTTTTTCTTTTTTTAATAGTAATCAGTTAACCTGGCTGAATTCAGACTGTAAGCTGTATCTTCCTCGCTGTGACTGGTGGCTCGAATTTCTGCTCAGTTCTTTTAGTCTTCTGCTTCAAGTCGGCCTCACACATGTATGGTTGCAACCTCATCCAGAGAGCTGGCTAGAATTTATACACATGATTCGGGTCTCCTCTTTCCTGGCTTGCTACTTCTTAGGAATTCTCCCTTTGCTTTCCAGCAGCTGTATTTCCCTTAGACTCTGGTTTTACAAGCCAGTAAGATTTTGGGTTTTTCTTTGATTTTTAGCTGCATTGCATAGTGCAATTTAAGGCCTTCTCTCAGGGAAAAAGTCATAAAAAATGGAAACTCATCAGTGCTTTTCTCTTCATCCAAATGTTGACTCCCTTTCAGTATCCACCTGTTCTTAGTTGCTCTTCAATATCTTCAGATAGTTGCTTGTATATTTAGCTCAGAGTTTACATTTGTTTTCCGTGAGAAGTTTGGTCTGATAGGAGCCACATGGTCGTGACTAGATAGGTATGTAGGACCAAAGAACATAGGGACAAATAAGCAAGTTATTGTCAAACAAAGACTCAGAGACAAAAGCATTTAGGAAAGGAAAGAACTTTACTTAAGAAGAGGTTTGCAAGGGACTCTAGGCTTTAGAGGGGCTTCCCAGGTGGCACAGTGGTAAAGAATTCACCTGCCAATGTAGGAGACGCAAGAGATACAGATTCGATCTCTGGACCTGGAAGATCCCTTGGAGAAGAAAATAGCAACCTGCTCCAGTATTTTTGCGTGGAAAATCCATGGGCAGAGGAGCCTGGCAGGCTATAGTTCATGGGGTCACAAAGAATTGGACACAACTGAACAAATGAGCACACTAGGCTTTAGAAAAACAGGGTTATCAAGTAAAAAAAAATGCAGCAGATGTTTAAAGGGAAAAAAATTACCAAATCACAGAGTTTACTGTCAGTTTGTTTATGGTAGAAAAATAGTAGTTTTCTTGCATGACTTTAATATTTACAAAGGACAAGATATATCTTCAGACACTGATATTAGAAAAGTTAGGTATAGAGACATTTTTGTTAGGTAGGCAGTAACCCATAGGAAATATTCAAGATTTCATATTTTGAGGACTAGAAGTGTATACAGTGACCATGTTGTGTGTATGTGTGTGTGTGTGTGTGTGTGTATGTGTTAGTGTGTGTGTGTGTATTTTGTCTCTGGGATTCTTTATGGTCAAGTTTCACTCACATGCAGATTTGACCTCATTAATTGTTTAGAGATTATCTGATTCAGTGTAACTCATTTGATTTGTTTTATTTAACTGGTTTTATTTATATAGTGTATAAGAGATGTTAATATACAAAGACATCCTTGTTATATATTAATAAAACTGGAGCAGTTCTGGTTTAAGAATTAACTTGAAACTCCTCTAC
Source organism: Cervus canadensis (assembly GCF_019320065.1). NCBI lineage: Eukaryota > Metazoa > Chordata > Mammalia > Artiodactyla > Cervidae > Cervus > Cervus canadensis. The sequence continues at coordinate 51,368,064 of NC_057398.1, read as the reverse complement.
AGTTATAATTTACTTTTAGGTATCAAAATTATTTTATTGCCTTTATCAGCTCATCTACTGAGCTAAGGAACAAGGACCTTCCAATTTGTTTCTATGAGGTTTACCTATTTAGTAGCCTGTAAGGGTCTCTCTCTCTCTGCAAAACTCAGGTTTGTCAAATTCCTGACCTGCTAGGAAATTCTTTATTACCTGAAAAGCTCATATTTTTTAAACCATAGAATAAGTTCCAGGACAGTTTCCTGAGAATGGTATACTGGAATTGGTTCATGCTGGCTCATGAGAGCTCATTGCTAAATTTATAGGAATTTTGGAAGCTGCTTATTAAACATGGCCATTATCAGAAATTAAACTTTGTAGCTTACAATTAAATGGGTTGTATTTAAATCAGTGGTAATAAATACTCAAAACTTATCACTTCCTAATTATTGTATGACCTTTTTAAGAGCTATTTTTAAAAATTGAAGTATAGTCAATTTTCAATGTTCTGTTAGTTCCTGGTATACAGCAAAGTGATTCAGGTATACAAACATAATAATATATGTATAATCTTTTTCATATTCTTTTCCATTACTGTTTATTATAAGATATTGAACATGTACCACAACTTCTTTATCCATTCATCTATGGTGAAAATACTATATAATGGTGTGTTATTGCATGTCTCTTCCCAACTCCATGTTTAGTGATGTCATGTTAAACTTGGCTGTGATGGAAGTGTTTACACCACAGACATCAGCAAATGCTATTTTTTTTCCTTTGGTGAGCTGGATGTTAAATATTTACTAGCATATTACTGTTTGCATGCATTTCCCTTCAACCTGTAAAGTACAGTCCTTGGTCCTAGTAGCAGTTTGTCACATGTAATTAAATGATATTTGAGTCTTACTGTTGCAAATTTGATTTATCCAGTTAAACCTTATAGGAAAGAGAATGAATTTTTACTAAGCTTGAGTAAATAACTACATGATTATAAAAAATAGAGGAATTTGGTAAAAGCATTTTGAATAATATCAAACCATTGTTACTGTTGTTTTGGGTACTGTTAGATAAGGCCTATTAATATAGTCTATAGAATCGCTCTTTTAAGTTTCTGTAGGTTTTTTTACATTGAAAATATACACTGAGAAGTTTCATAACAATTTTTTCCCCATGAATTCTAAGGAGGGATGTTGGAATAATATGCCACTTAAAGAATGTTTCATTCCAGTTTATGAAAGTATGTAGTATGTAAGTATCGCTACCTTAAACTGATAGAGATAAAAGAGAAAGAAAAGGATTTTTTCCTCATATATCTACTCAAAAATAGAACATTAACTACAGTTAACTCAGTTCACTTAATCCCAGAAAATTCTTTTTTTTTTTAACACTATCTCAGGATAAGTAGGCTACTTTCACGGGATCATCTTTTTCCGAGCTAGAAAGCAAGAAGTCCTTGATACAGACTGGACATGTTTCTGTGGATGTCAGCTCCAGGCGGGAAGCCTGCACTTTTGAGTCTGTTTATTGTACTATCAATAAAGTACCTGCTGCAGTTTTTATTGCATCTGTTTTTGAGGTTACTATCAAAAATTTCAATTTTTCTTCTGAGTTTATGGCAGAGGCCTTTAGGCAAATATGAGGGAAAGGCAAAGACCATCTTGTTTATGACAAGCCTGAATGACTTAGACTGTTTTATTATAACATCAAATAATATCAGCATGGAGGAGAGTGAGCCGTCTAATCAATTTACAAGGATTTAGCCAGTGATTTCTGTGGATAGTGAGGGCATTCATCCTAGGGCCTTTAATTCAACCTACAAAATGTGTTTTGTTTGTTACTAGTTGACAAAAGCATCTTAAGCTTACTAGTAAAATCTTTCTTCTATTTATTTATTTTGTTTAAAGGGGTTAATCTGTTGAAAGTTATTTGGTTAGTTTATGTATATCAACTTAATATGGTGGGTAATAAAGAGGTTGTTGGGTAGGTGACTGATTTATGTAATAGACATGTGGAACTTTTATATTTCTAGAGCATAAAGGAAGTTTACAAGTCACTTTTTGGTTCTTAAAATTGTCCTTAGCAAACCTACCCGAGGTTTGACATTGAGAGTGTATGCGTATGTTTATGCACGTATCTGGTGGTGGCTGGAGAGAACTGGGACGCTTCTCAGAATGTAGTTTCGGTGTGCCCCAAGGGCTCAATGAAGGGATGTGACTGCTATTAGCAAAAATAATGAAAAGTAAACATTGGGGTGGGAGGTGGAGAGGGGAGCAGATGGTTCCCCATATAGAACAAAGCGCAAAGATGACAGAGTCCTGTTTTTGCCTGTCCTGTGCACTAAAACTCCTTAAGGAGTTGCATATTGAGAAACAGTCCTTTTCTAGTTTACCAATATTTTTCTTCTTCACATCTTAATTTTGATTGACTTTAGGGGTGTTCTAATTGTTAAATTTAAAATTCTTTTTTTTGGGGGGGGGATGTTCTATCAGGTTGAGGTAGCTCCTCTCAATTCCTAACATGCCGGTTAAATGGATATTGGGTTTTGTTAAATTACTTTTATTGTCAGGTAATGTGATTGTTGCTGTTGTTTAGCCACTAAGTCATGTCCGACTCTCTGTGACACCATGGACTGTAGCCTGCCAGTCTCCTCGGTCCATGGGATCTCTCAGGCAAGAGTACTGGAGTGGGTTGCCCTTTCCTTCTCCAGGGGATCTTCCCTACCCGGGGATGGAACCCACGTCTCCTGCTTGGCAGGAGGATTCTTTACCACTGAGCTACCTAGAAAGCCCTAAGATTTATTTTAATGGGAAATATTAATGGTTTTAAAATCTTTGAAATACAGATTTTCCTGAACTTAAGAAAGATCCAGATAGAGAGCATGACTGAATAATTATTCAACTCTATCAGTAAGATTTAGCACATATTTCTTTTACACTTTTAGTTGTAAAAACATCATTCCAGAAAGTTTGGAAAGCAGAATGAGACACAAATAACTCATATCCCATCTCCTAATGTAACTATTATCGTTTTTGGTACGTTGCATTCCAAAATTGTATCATATGTACATCTATGTTATTTAAAAATTGCAGTCATAGTGTGCACACAATTTTGATTATTTTTTTCCTCTCAACACTGGGTCATAAGCATTTTTCATGTTGCCACAAAGTCTTGGTAGCCCTAGTTCTGATATTTTCTTAATGTGGAATTCCTTTAATTTTTTGTTAATTAATTAATTAATTTGGCTGCACCAGGTCTTACTTGTGGCACTCAGGATCCTTAGTTGCAGCATGTGGGATCTGGTTCCCTGACCAGGGATTGGACCTGGGCTCCCTGCTTTGGGAACTCGGAGTCTTACCCACTGAGCCACCAGAGAAGTCCCTGGATTTCCTTTAAATAGGAAGCTCCCTTAGTGCCTTTCAAGTGCCTTACCATTTACAAGACATGAAATGCACACAGGTTTCCAGGAACATAATTATGTTAAGTGAGATAGAACTACAAAGAGGTTGAAAGGAAGCTAAATTACTCCCTTTGTTAGCAGGGAGTGGTAATGTGTAAATGTGGACTGGTAAGCCAGTGTATCTTTTTTTCTTTTTTCCCCTTCAGGAAAGCAGTCAACTCCATATTAAGTTTCTCAACCAGGTATCCAGATGAGTTACAAGGTGTATCACAAGTGATTGTTAATGTTATAATATAATTTGTGAATGATTTGCTTTCATCATGCATTGGAGATAATTCAGGTCACTCTCACTCCTGGCCCTCTCCAGTAGTTTTGGGAGCTCCGTAAGGAGAGTAGGACTAAAGCTGTATGTAGGGGTTGGAGACCAGGAGAGTGAGGAAGGACAGAATGCAGTTCCTTTCTCCTGTGGCCCCCCGAGTTATGAAGTCTCATATACTTCCTCTCCATTCTGCAAAGGTCAGGTCAGAATTCCTTCAGTAACTCTACTTTGTGCTTGTCTCTACCCCAGAAACAAAATGCCATGTAAATTAGCTGTTGTTACCACAGTATTTTAACAGACAATAAACTTGAACACATTGGATGAGAAAGGACAATCTAAAACCAGTAATTGTGTCCTTCAGGTTTTTAGTCTTAGAAGTCACTAGGGTCGATTTTTGGATGTCTTATCACAGATGTTGATTCAAAAGCCATGGTCGTGTAATTTCTATTTTACCAGCAGTATTGGTATTTCACATCTTTTATTGATAAAATTGACTAAAAGGACTTGAAAAATTAGATCTCATGTCATTCTCATACTGAATTTCAAAAATCACCAAGCTCCTTGACATGCTGTGTAGTCTGAGTGATTAGATTGGATGAATTCCACACATATCTCCTTAGTAGGCTGAGGCCTGCTAGTTTATCCTGGTGTCCTTCCAGTGCTCTCAGACCACTAGGCTGAGAGAATATATGTCTGAGAGTAGCCAGTGTCACATACTCAGATCCTCCTTCAACCTATATTTTGAAAGCAGAAAACAGTCCTGATCAACACAGTGCCTGACAATCCTTTTTCTTGAACCCATTCCTGCCAAGTCTCTGCAAAGTTGACGCAATGCAGTCACTAGCTTGATGACTTGATAGCTTAACTCTTATGGCTCTTTTGAGGTTCTTTCTGTAGCTACTTTCTTCTAGAGAGCTATTAGGGTTTCAGCCCTAATCATCACAGGAGAAGAAACCTTTTTTTTTGTTAACAGGGAACTCAAACCAGTCAATTGTAAAGGAAATTAACCCTGAATATTCATTGGAAGGATTGATGCTGAAGTTGAAGCTTCAGTACTTTGGCTACCTGATGTGAAGAGCCAACTCATTGGAAAAGATCATGATGCTGGGAAAGATTGAGGGCAGGAGGAGAAGGTGGGGGACAGAGGATGAGATGGTTGAATGGCATCATCGACTCAACGGACATAAGTTTGAGCAAACACCGGGAAATAGTGAAGGACAGGGAAGCCTGGCGTGCGGCAGTCCCTGGGCAAAGAGTCAGACAGGACCCTGACTGAACAACAGCAACAGATGTGAGCCAGTGAGCCCTGAGGGAACTCAGCAAGGAGAAGAATACCTGCCATCTAGCAGCCATCTTTGCAGGCTTCTCCGGTGGCTCAGACAGTAAAGAATCCACGTGCAATTGCAGAAGACCTGGGTTCAGTCCTTGGGTCGGGAAGGTCCCCTGGAGAAGGGAATGGCAACCTACTCCAGGACTCTTGCCTGAAGAATCCCATGGACAGAGGAGCCTGGCAGCTACAGTCCTTGGGGTTTCGAAGAGTCAGACACGACTAAGCGACTGAACAACAATAAATGGTGACACAGGTTAACTGGACTTACTGTGTGAACTGTCACAAAGAAGCTGTGCCTAGAGCAGCTGTGCTCTAGACAGCCTAGAAGAGACACTGCTGCCCCGAGGGAGCCTCCTTGCAGAGGTGACTCGGGGCTGAGCTCCCAGGAGGAGCGGGCATTCTTCTCGAAGAGCCGTGGGGCACTGGGGAGACCCGGAGCTCACGGGAATGACAAGGCCAGCAGCATCCCCAGTGGAGGCGCAGTATGTGCAGGTTCTGTGGTGCAAGAGGAGCCGGGTAAGGCGAAGGAGACGGAAGGAGGCCAGTGAGTCTGGAGGACAGAGGTGGAGTGGGAGGGGGTGGGGGGAGGGAGCCGACTTTGAGGAGAAACGTGGAGAATTTGTGTTTAGTTAAGTTGAAGATGTTTATGAGATATCAATGGGGAGAGAGAGACCAGCTAAGCAGTAAGGATGTGCTCTTTTCATGTGGAGTGGACATCATCTGGGAAGTGAAAAATTACTGGAGAGCTCATGTAATTCCAGAGAGTCAGCCCTCCTCCTTCCAGCTGCAGGAGTTTGTTCATCTCTGATCTGCAGTGACACATTGGTTACCAAACAACGCCCTTCCCTTCTTCTGGGTCCCTAACTTCTGCTTCCTCGGGACGTCTGCTGTTATCTCTTCTCTTGTGTCTTCTGGAGTCTGCCAACTACCATCTACCTGAGAAGGAAGAGCTGATTGGCCCATTTGGCCACGGGTGGGTCTGGGGAAGGACTTTCACATCTCCCATCTGCTGGCACATGGAATGAGTCAGTGGTGGTGGTCGTGCGACAGTGAATCTACAAAGCCCCACCCAATGGTGTACTTTAAAATGGTGTGTGAATTTTAACTTGATTTGTAATAAATGTAGGAATTGATCAGTTATATTGTGATGTATTGTGATGCTTTGAGTTAGAAAACCTGGGTCAGATTTTCTCGTGGAGTCATCCTTACCCTCCACCTCTAGAATCAGGAGAAGCTGTATTTCCTAGATGGCTATGAATATTAGACAGGATAATGCTTGCGATAGACTTGGCTGTCTGTAAAAGACCTGGGAGTTTTCTTTATTGTTATGGTTATGGCGTGGTTTGGAACCCCTTTATTTATTTAATTGAAATACAGTTTATTTACAATGTTGTGTTGATTTCTTCTGTATAGCAAAGTAATTCAGTTACATATATATATATATATATATATATATATATATATATATATATATATATCCTTTTCAGGCTTCCCTGATGGCTCAGTGGTAGAGAATCCACCTGCAGTGCAGGAGATGCAGCAGCCACAGGTTTGATCCCTGGGTCAGATCCCCTGGAGGAGGAAATGGCAACCTACTCCGGTATTCTTGCCTGGAAAATTCCATGGACAGAGGAGCCTGGCAGGCTACAGGCCTTGGGGTCGCAAAGAGTGGGACACAACTGGAGCAACTGAACAGCAGTAGCAGAATATCCTTTTTGTGGGCCTCCGCATTATGGTTTATCACAGGATATTGAACATATATTGCATATAGTTCCCTGTGCTATACAGTAGGACCTTGTTTATCCATCCTGTATCTCATAGTTTGCATCTGCTAATCCCGAACTCTGAATCCTTCTTTCTCCACCCCTCGTCCCTCTCGGCAACCACAAGTCTGTTCTCTATGTCTGTGAGTCTGTTTCTGTTTCATAGATACATTCATTTGGGTCATAGTTTAAATTCTGCATGTAAGTGATATTATATGATATTTGTCTTTCTCTTTCTGACTTAGTATGATAATCTCTAGGTCCATTCCTGTTGCTGCAAGTGACATTATTTTCATTCTTTTTTTTTGTGGCTAAACAGTATTGCATTGTATGTATCTACCACATCTTCTTTATCCATTCATCTGTCGATGGACACTTTTTTACCTTGCTTCCATGTCCTGGCTATTGTAAACAGTGCTGCTATGAACACAGGGGTGCATGCATCTTGTCAAATTATAGTTTTCTTCAGATGTATGCCCAGCAGTGGGATTACTGGATCATACGGCAGTCTTATTTTTAGTTTTTAAAAGACACTCCAAACTGTTCTCCCTAGTGGCTGTACCAATTTACATTCTCACCAACAGTGTAGGAGTGGAACCCCCGTCATTTTATTCCTGCATTTATAAAGAAGCTTCTAAGTAAATTGCTCTCTCCTGAGGCTCTTTGAGATGACCTTGGAATCCAGAGAAATCCCCAAACTAGAGTCATGGCAAAGGGGTGAGTGTTTTCCCACCTGCTGACCCTGCAGCCAAGCCTGGTCCTGGGCAACACTGTGAAGGAATCGACATCTGTGTCACTTGCCTGGCCTGGTTGTCTTTTGGGTTATCATTTCTGTGTCTCGCCCATGTGCTTTCTCAAGTGATTCGTGTTTTCCAAAATGAGCTCATCATATTAATCATATTAGGGTGTGAGTGGCCTGTTTAAGTTGTCTTTGTATCTTAAAGGAAGACCAATAAAGCTCAGAGGGAGCAATCATCAGGCCCTGCAGAAAAGGCAGGGTAGGGGAAGCAGAAGTTATTTTGAGGCTGTGGTGCCTTCCTGGGCATCCCTGAGGTCACCCTGATTCAGGGCCCATCTGGTCTCCTTATCCCAAGGCCAGCCTTGCTTGGCCTGTGCTGACTACTGCCACTGCTACACCATCTGGAAGAGAAGATCAGGAAAACTGCTTCAGTTTCTTGCTCTCCTAGGGTGAGGCTGTGGGCCACAGCAGCTTGGGCAGAAGCAGGGTTGATGGCGGTTGGTGGTGGCGGCAGGGTGTCATTACAACACTAATGAATCACGGCTGGGTCTGGCTCTCTTCTCTGACTCAGCTTGAAACTTCTTTCTGTTAACAGGAAGCCAGTAACCAGTGAAGTCAAAAGCTTGTATGAAACTCTGGATTGGAAACCACGGGGTGCTTCTTAAGCTTCTGTTTCTAAAATAAGAAGGGAAGCCATCAGAGAGAAGCTTCCCTGTCTCCTTTGATGCCGAGGGACTGGGTTGGTAGAAGGTTGATTGTGAGTCCAGGCTTTTGTTTCTTATGAAACGAAAAAATTGTCCAGGAGTTTACAAAAACAGGAAGCTGGCAATGAGTGCTATTGGAATTATGTAAATTAAACAGTTGCTGTGGAATGCAGGTGGCAGTCTGCCTGTGGGAAAGACTGGAGAATGAGGCCAGATGGGAGCAGCCAGGTTATCAAGTGCTATTAAGGCACCGGTGAGGAAGCTACACGGCAGGGGGCAAGATGTGGGGTGTGGTCCATCCCTGCCCTGGCGTTGTCAGCCCAAGGCACTGCTGGAACGGTGGGGCAGCCCAAGGGCAGCAGGGAGCAAGGGCTGTCTACGTGCAGTGTGAGAAAATGAAGATGCTTACATCTCTCCCGGGGAGATTTCTATCTTTTCGTGGATGTAAAGGATGGAGCCACATGAGTGCTGGAGGCCCCTTCTGTGCACAGGTTCTAGAAGGCCCAGCAAACTGACAGCTGTCGAGGGGCCTGGGAACCCAAGCTGTGGTGGATGCTCCCATCAGTAAGGGAGCTAGCAGCACCATGATTTATCCATGATTCACACGCTTGGGGAATGGAGACACTTTGTTTTGGCTTGTTGTTCTGGGGTGTATTCTTTTTACTACCCTTTAAAAGTATTGTTAGTTCAGATGTTTAAGTCAATTGAAATGCACTTTGTTTGAGATTTAAAAATGTTTAAAATTCCTGTTATTTGAAACTTCTAGGACAACTAGATAGCCTGCTAAGGTATGACAGTACTGGGATTTGGGTTCTCAGCTATATACTGGATGCCCTTGCAGGCAAAGGAAAGGCCTTTGGTACTGATAAGAGGGGTTACCACAGGAGTATTTTTGCTTGCTTACCGCTCCCCACTCCAGGCAGTGTTGACCTCTGGGGGGTACTTGATAAAATTTCCTTTCCCCAGACTCATTACTAATCACATTTTCTTGCTTCTAATCTCCCTTCCCCGCAGTCTATCATCCTGCCATCAGAGGTAATTTCCTTAAGTACAGTGTATCATGTCACCTCCCTTTCTCAACCATTTTCAGTGTGGGTCTCCCCACTGCCTACATATAAAGTCCAATACCTTAGTATGGGTCAAGGAAAGCCCCTCATGATTTAACCCTCTAATTCCTTTCAAGTGTCAATGTCTTTTACAGTCCTCCATGTTCCCCCCACCCCCTAAATTCTTGCTATACATACTTTGAGGTCATCTCTTGAACATCAAGACATGAAAAGCCTGGCTTATACAATTCAGGTATTTATTTGCTTCTGGGTTTTAAAAAAAGGCCATTATCTGTCTGAGCTGCAGGCAGGGCTTGATCCAGCAGCTCAACAATTTCCCCAAGGACTCAATTTCTTTTCAACTGATTATCATGGTCCCAAGATGATTGCCAGCAACTCTTGGGCTTTGTGCTTCTTTGTTCATGTCTCTAAAGAAAAACAGAATGTCTTTGCCCCAGCATTCCTAATCCATCTTCAATCTGATTGTTGCTCAGTCTCATCAGACTTTTTGTGACTCCCTGAACTGTAGCCAGCCAGGCTAATTATCCTGGCAAGAATACTAGAGTGGGTTGCCATTTCCTCCTCCAAGGGATCTTCCCAACCCAGGGGTGGAACCTGTGTCTCGTGTGACTCCTGCATTGGCAGGCAGATTCTTTACCATTGGGCCACCAGGGAAGCCCAATCTGATTAGACTTTGTTTATGCCATCTTTTTACTCCTGTGCCAAACCCTATGGTCAGTGGGAGGTGCAGCTACAAAGGTCCTTCTTACACCAGAAGTTTTCCCCAGAACTGAATGGACCCCTAAATGGACATTGGGGACTGTTAGGAAGAAGGAAGACAGTCTAGAATCTAAGGAAGCATCCAGCATTGTTCACTCCATACACCCTGCACCTTCTCATTTCTGTGAGAAATCTCCCCTGATGCTTCCATTGGCTTCCACTGATCCCAGTCCTATACATGTTTTAAAACTTTTCAAGTACCACTGCTACGTCTCTTCTGTTCTCCTGGTAAGATTAATCCTTCTTCTATCCCCCACCTTCCCCAGGACACACCATACTAGCTCATATGTAAATGCATTTATTCTAGCTCACATGTAGTTCTGTTTGGCATTTGTCTGGGGCAAAATGTGCTGTTTCCCTGTACCCTCACACTCAGCACTTCTGAGGCCAGATGTGTGGTTTTTACCCACACCAACCCATCCTCTGACACCAGCTGGGTGTCCTGCAGTTCACTTCAGTTCTGACACTATTTTTTGCCTATAAATTTAAGGGCTCAGTCCCACAGACTCCCACTTCAGATGCTAACTGCTAGTCCCAGACTGTCACTTGTACTTCTGATCAGCTGGCTATCAGTTGTGGTTCCCATGACCTCCTATTTAGGCTTGGTAATATACTAAAATGACTCACAGAATTCAAGAAAACATTTGTGCTTATTAGCTTATTATAAAGGATATGATAAAGGATGCAGATGAACAGTCATATGAATAGCTACATGGGGCGAGGTCTGGAAGGATGCTGAGCATTCGGGAGTTTCTGTCCCTGTGGAGGTGGGGTACACCACCCTCCTGGCACATGGATGTGTTTACCAGCCTGGAAGCTCTCAGAACTCTGGACTTCAAGGCTTTTTGTGGAGGCTTCATCATGTAGGTATGATCGGTTGGGAACTCATTTTGCTGTTCCTTTTCCCTACCCAGGTGGGGCTGAAAATTCCAAGCTTCTAATCATGGCTTAGTCTTTCTGATGACCAACTCCCCATCCAGGAGCCCATCAAGATTCATGTCCTTAGAACAAAAGATGCTCCTAGAAAGTTCCAAGGGTTTTAGGAGCTCTTGTGTCAGGAATGAAGGTCAAAAACTTTCTATATCTTATATCTAGATAGTCAAAGACTATGTATATCTTACTACTTTATAGCATTATATCCAATTGTCCATTTGTCTGACTCCTCCAGTGAACAGGAAGACCCTTGAGGTAGGGGGAGTCCTACTTGGCTCATTGTAGTGTTGAATGGTCATGAGTAATAATAATATCACTGAGAGCTTTCTGTGCAAAAGGCACTTTTTAAAAAACGCTTCCCAGAGAATTTTATTTAGTCTCATTTAGTGTTGGCAATATAGTCAGCAGTAGTATAGATTTGAACCTAGATTTTTACTACTCCAGAGTTCATGTTCTTAAGCATTTATCATGTTTATGCAGAAATTTACGAAGAGATACTTTCCTAGAAGATAAGTCCCTGTAGAGGTGACTCTGAGTGGAGAAGGTAGAAGAGGGCAAGGAGCTTGAGGCTCCCTGAGAAACTGAAGGGATGATATGGAGGAGTATGGGGTAGGGATCAGGCGAGTGGAGGAAGTTACGGGCTTTGTTCAGGATGGTTTGCCAGAGAAGAGTCTTCCTTTGGGGTACCGCTCATGGGCAGAATCGGAAGTGCTGCTGAGTGTGGCACCCTGACCAAGGCTCCTGTTTGCTTGGAGTCCTCACAAATGAGGGAATCAAGTTATTTGACTGGCTGGATGAACTGGAAATGAGAAACCCAAGTGACTGTCTGCTAAGATAAAACAAGTGGTGAAACTTCACTGGTGGTCCAGTGGCTAAGACTCCATGCACCCCCAATGCAGGGGGCCTGGGTTCCATCCCTGTGCAGAGAACTGGATCCCACATGCTGCAACTAAGACCAGGTGCAATCAAGTCAATTAATTAATTAAAAAAAGAAAGAAGTGGTGAGACCGTGTCCAGATATTACCTATGAGAAAGCAGCTGGGCAGCAGAGGGCTTCTCCCTGTAGAAACTCCCTGCTGATGACATGGAGGGAGGAGACGAGGGCCCTCTCTGGGAGCAGAAAGCCCAGGTCTCCTGAAAGGTGGCAGCAGTGCAGCAGGACTGAAACCCTGAGATCTGGAGACTCACTGCTTCCTTCATAACTGAGCCCACATTGCCTGCTTCAGGGCCCCCTGGCTCGGGAGAGCACAGGGCAAAGCCTTTGCCCCTGTGGAGGTGACCTTGCACTAGCCAGTCCTGGGGAGGTGATTTGCTATTCCTCCAAGAAGAGTCAGGGCCCCCCACAGGATGGCGGCCAGGTGGATGGAGCCTAGTCATTACTGAGCACCCCCCTGCCTGTTTTTCCTGCTAAGTTCTACATAAACAATCAGTTGAAAAAGACTGTCCCCTTTTCATCGGCTTTACCACTGGGTGTTTTCAAAAGCAATTTAAACACTGGCAAACATAAAGGAAAGCTTTTATCCGCTCTCTAACCACTGAAAGGAAGCGGTGGATTTAAAAACCATATGAATTGCAAGGAACAGAGCCAGAGAGACAGAAAAGGTGGAGGGGAGGGTGAGACAGATGATGAAAATGTGTGAGCTGACAGGGTAGAGTGGAGGAGGGCAAAGGTAGGGGGATAGGGCCTACTGAGGGAGAGAGAGGGGAAGAGGGCAGGAAGGCGGTGCCAGCCTCTGGAAGAGTCTGTTCTAAAGCACATAGCTCTCTGGGGGAGAGAACCCAGCCTGGGAAACCCGGGAGACTTCCACAAGGATGAAGTCACCGTCCTTTTGGGAGGAGGACGTGAAGGCGGATGGTCTTTATTTTGTATTAAGGGCCAGTCTGCGGTTCAGTCCACAATGTAGTAAATTTGGGGTAAAACTTAACTTTCTTCAATTAAAATTTCTATTTGTCAACTACAGTCTGAGACGCCAGCCTCACGCTTGATTGCAAGCTAGGCTGGCAGCACACGTAGTAGCCTCTTTTCTCCAATGTTAGTCTTTTGGCCCGTAATTCCTCTGTCTTCTCCTCCCTGGCTTTTCTTCATTCACTTTGTCTCTGTCTTGCTCCCCCTCTTCATTTCCTTCCTCCTGGCATGGGCAAAACCCCTGGGTTCCCTGCGGAGGGAAGGCCATGCCTTCCAGGGGCTCCTGGTGCTGAAATTGACATCCCGGGCCTCCCAACCCCCAGGGCCTCACAGGCAGTGGCCCAGGGGAGGCCTGTGCCCGAGGCTGTCCAGGCCCAGCCAAGTCCGGCGCCTCCTCAGTGCCCACCCACAGCACAGGGGCGGGGCCCCCTCCTAATCTTATCCTCGCACAACCCTGCCGCGATCGCACACGGGAGCCTGGTACTTAGTAAGGGGAGCTGGAGTGCGGTCCTGCCATGAGGAGAGGCGAGCAGGAGACTCTCCCTATTGAAAACACAGCTGTTGCAGAGGAGATAGACAGGAAAGCCGACCCAGCCCTCTGGCAGAGGCCTCGGCGGGGGTGCCAGCTCCTGTGAAATAACAGGCCCAGCCCAGAGGCGCCGATAGGCGGGCCTGGCGGTAGCCAGGCAACCGGTTTCCAGGAGGGCGGGAGCTGGAGACCCCTTAGTCCCGGGAAGGCAAACAGGCGCTCCCTTCTTTAAGGGAGTCCCATCTTACACCTGGTCGGAGGAAGGGGACTGGGGAGGCCTGTCCTGGGTGGTGGAGGGGTAAGCAAGGGGTAGGTGCCGCTAAGCTGGTTTGGTTCTAATGGAGTGAGCTCACTCAAGTGACTTGCCCTCTTTGAGACTCACTTTCTTCCTCTGAAAAATGACAATAATACTTGCCCTGCTTACTAAATGGGTTGTTCTGAGAACCACGTGGTTGAATGATGTCTTCCAGAGTTAAGATCTGGGCTCAGACCCTACTGTTGCCACATGTTAACTGACCTAAACATCTGTTTTCTCATCTGGGAAGGACAGTAATAGAACCTGCCTCATTAGGGTCCTGGTGAGGCTGGAATGAGCTTAATACAGTGCCTGGTTTATTATAAAAGTGTACTGTTACTTTCTCAGTCGTCTCAGACTCTTTGTGACCCCATACTATATAGCCCACCATGTTCCTCTATTCATGGCATTCTCCAGGCAAGACTACTGGAATGGGTAGCCATTCCCTTCTCCAGGGGATCTTCCTGACTCAGGGATTGCACCCTGGTCCCTCACATTGCAGGTGTATTCTTTACTGTCTGAGCCACCAGGGAAGCCGTGGTTTATTATAAGTTGCTCAATAAATGTTGCCTCTTGTCATCATCAAATGCAAAGATTTTGTGTAAGCATTTTGTAAACTCTGGTGCATTGTTTAAAATGTGGGACATTATTCTTACATGTGATGCCAACTGAAATTCTGGGTTCCAAGCAGTATTTTGTAAAGGAGTTATCTTTCTGGTTTCTTTTCCCCTTAAGAAAGTTTCTCCTTTCTTTCTGTGGTCCTTTGGAATCTTCAGTGGGAGGCTTTTCCTGTGATTTACTCACTCTGTGTCTTCTGCTGGTCCAAACCTCACTTTCCTCTGGGGCCCAACTCAACTCCTCCAAGAAGTCTTGAGTCACTAATCTTCAGTCTTCAGTTCAGTCGCTCAGTTGTGTCCAAGTCTTTGTGACCCCATGGACTGTAGCACACCAGACTTCCTGTCCGTCACCAACTCCCAGAGCTTGCTCAAACTCATGTCCATAGAGTCTGTGATGCCATTCAACCATCTCATCCTCTGTCGTCCCCTTTGCCTCCTGTCTTCTGTCTCTCCCAGCATCAGGGTCTTTTCAAATGAGTCAGCTCTTCTCATCAGGTGGCCAAAGTATTGGAGTTTCAGCTTCAGCATCAGTCCTTCCACTGAATATTCAGGATTGATTTCCTTTAGGATGGACTGGTTGGATCTCTTTGCAGTCCAAGGAACTCTCAAGAGTCTTCTCCAACACTACAGTTCAAAAGCATCCATTCTTCAGCGCTCAGCTTTCTTTATAGTCCAATTCTCACATCCATACATGACTACTGGAAAAACCGTAGCTTTGACTAAATGGACCTTTGTCGGCAAAGTAATGTCTCTGCTTTTTAATATGCTGTCCAGGTTGGTCATAGCCTTTTTTCCAAGGAGCAAGCATCTTAATTTCATGGCTGCAGTCACCATCTGCAGTGATTTTGGAGCCCAAGAAAATAAAATCTGTCATTGTTTCCATTGTTTCTCCATCTATTTGCCATGGAGTGATGGGATTGGATGCCATGATCTTAGTTTTTTGAATGTTGAGTTTTAAGCCAGGTTTTTCACTCTCCTCTTTCTCTTTCATCAAGAGGCTCTTTAGCTCTTCTTCACTTTCTGCCATAAGGGTGGTGTCATCTGCATAACCTCAATAATCTGAGGTTATTGATATTTTCCCCAGAAATCTTGACTCCAGCTTGTGCTTCATGCAGCCCAGCATTTTGTATCATGTACTCTGCATGTAAGTTAAATGAGCAGGGTGATAGTATACAGCCTTGACATACTTCTTTCCCAATTTGGGACCAGTCTGTTGTTCCATGTCCTGTTCTAACTGTTGCTTCCTGACCTGCAAATAGGTTCTCAAGAGGCAGGTCAGGTGGTCTGGTATTCCCATCTCTTGAAGAATTTTTCACAGTTTGTCATGATCCACACAGCCAAAGGCTTTGGCATAATCAATAAAGCAGAAGTAGATGTTTTTCTGGAACCCTCTTGCTTTTTCTATGATCCAGTGGATTTTGGCAATTTGATCTGTGGTTCCTCTGCCTTTCGTAAATCCAGCTTGAATATCTGGAAGTTCACGATTCACATACTGTTGAAGCCTGACTTGGAGAATTTTGAGCATTACTTTGCTAGCGTGTAAGATGAGTGCAATTGTGCTGTAGTTTGAACATTCTTTGGCATTGCCCTTCTTTGGGATTGGAAAGAAAAGTGACCTTTTCCAGTCCTGTGGCCACTGCTGAGTCACTAGTCTAACTCCCCCTTAATTTACAAGACTCAGTTGTATCTAAGTCATATCTGTAGATTTAGATTGCTGGAGTTCAAAGCCAGTATTTGAGCTCTGTGGCCTTGGGTAAGTAACTAAATCTTGCCAAGCCTCAGTTTCCTCATCTGGAAAATGGGGACTGAGTAATGACTTCATTGGATTGTTAAGTGGATCAGATGAGACCCTTTTCCTGAAGTCTGCATGTGCTCAGGACATTGTAAGTGCTCAGTTGAGGTTCATTATGACTTTTTTGTTGCTAATTGCCTAATGTCAACATTTTGGTCTCCTTGTCTTGAGTTTAAGCTCTTTAAAAGCAGGCATATCTTCTGTTTTCCCATCATATCATGAATTGTGGTGTACATGTGTTGGATAATCAATAAATACCTTGGATACATTTTCCTCCCATTTAAAAAATAAGCCAGAAGGCTGATTATTGATTTATTTGTTTTTGGTTGCCCTGGGTCTGTATTGCTGTGTGTGGGCTTTCTCTGGTTGTGGCGAATGGGGGCTTCTCTTCCTTGTGGTGTGTGGGCTTCTCATTGCAGTGGCTTCTTTTGTTGTGGAGCACAGGCTCAAGGAAATTAAGTTGACCAAGATTACACAGCTGCGAAGATTGAGAATCCAGTGCAGGTCTGTTTGACTTTAAGGTCTTATTTCGTTTTAACTTATTGTTTGTGCCTTTTAGTCACACTGTCTTTGCAGAACATATTCTGAACTTTAATTTCATTTACTGCTTATACTGACACCATACCAATTCTTGGTGTTGGACAAAATTGAATTCTCGATTGATGACCAAAAAAATCTGCAGATGCAAAGTGCCTTGAACAGGTTGAAGCCTTAACTGGAAGTAGTACTTTGATCCCTATGACTTATGGCACTAAAAGTTTCGTTATTTCTCTTGAAGTGATTGGCTTACATTAAGCTTAATCTTGTTTGCCACTTTGAAAATGCACTCTCTCTCCAGCCCCCAGTCAGAAAGATTTTGGTGCCCAAAGTCTAGGGAAGCTTCTTTATTTTTAGGAATCTTGGCTCGTAGAATTTTGACTTATAATGATCCTTTGGGAATGAATCTTTCGGGACATGTGAATCTCTTGGGAAGGAATTCCTCTGTGACAAAGGCAGCTGGGTGTTAAACACAAACAACAACTCCACAGCGAAGTGGTGTCGGTGTGAGTCACCAGGACAGGGGCTGCATTCCCGTCCTCAGCACACACAGCCGCTCCTCTTTGTCCGAGAACGGAGGAATGTGAAACACTGCGGGCAAAGTTCTGAAGCGAGCACATTCCGTCTCGACTGTCTTTGCTCCTTCCCTTCAGGCTTGGCCTCTGTTTTGCCAGGCATCGGTGCTCTGCTCTGTAACACCCTTCTGCCTCCTCCCGGCCTTGGTAGTAACAGATCTGCTGGCAGTCACGGACTCCACTGCTCAGTGGACTGAGTTTTAGTGTGTGTGTTATTCCTGGGGGCATTTGCATGGGGGAGGATGGGTCAGAATGGGGTTTGTCTCATCCCTACCTCTGAGGCCTTCCCTGACATTAAACCTGACCTAGCCCTTTTAGGGGAACAGTGTGAGATCAGAAGGGGAGCAATAAGTCACCATGTCCAGCAGCCATCCTTTGTTGTTCAATCGCTCAGTCATGTCTGACTCTTTGCAACCCCATGGACTGAAGCACGCCAGGCTTCCCTGTCCTTCACCATCTCCTGGAGTTTGCTCAAACTCATGTCCATCGAGTCGGTGATGCCATCCAACCATCTCATCTTCTGTCATCCACTTCTCCTCCTGCCTTCAATCTTCCCTGCCTTTAGCCATCCTTGAGAAATGGAATTCATTGTTTTTACATTAGACCCTTTTCTGTAGTGGAATTTTACATGTATTTAGCCATCAGACTGTGCCCAAAATTGGACTAGAGAGGAAATGATCATGTTCTAATCAACACAGAAAAGAGGTGTGTACAAGGCCAGGAGTTAGTGTTAAGACACAGAATTTGGTTTCAATTCTTGACTCTGTCGCCTAGTAGCATTGGCACCCTGGGCAGGCTTAGTATCCTCTCTGTGTCTCAGTTTTCTCATCAGTAAATGAAGGTAATAACAGTGCCTGTCTTCTGGGTTTATTATGAGCATTAAATTAAATGAATATTTTTTAAGTGATTAAAATAGTGCCGGGCACATAATAAAGTCTGTATAAGTGTTTGTCAAATACATGTATATTTGATATATCTCAGACCCCTATGATGTTAGAAATTGCAGCCTGATTTGGTAACTAGGATCCATGGTTAGACCAAAAGGTTTTGTTCATAGGGCCCCAACCTTTTTGGTACCAGAGACCAGTTTTCTGGAAGACAGTTTTTCCATGGACTGGTGGTGGGGAGATGGTTTTGGGATGATTCAAGCATATTACGCTTATTGTACACTTTATTATTATTGTGTGTGTGTGTGCTCAGTCTCTCAGTTGTATCAGACTCTTTGTGACCCCACAAACTGTAGCCTGCTAGGCTCCTCATCTGTGGGATTCTCCAGGCAAGAATACTGGAGTGGGTTGCCATTGCCTCCTCCAGGGGATCTTCCTAGCCCAGGGATTGAACCCCTGTCTCCTGCATCTCCTGCATCTCCTGCATTGGCGGTCATATTCTTTACCACTGAGCCACCTGGGAAACCCTTTCTGTTATTATTACACTGTGATATATAATGAAATAATTATATAATTCACCATAATGTAGCATCAGTGGGAGGCTTGAGCTTGTTTTCCTGCAACTAGATGGTCCCATCTGGGGGTGATGGGAGGACATTGGGAAGCGGCTGTCAATACGGATGAAACTTTACTCGCTTGCCTGCTGCTTACCTCCTACTATGTGGCCTGGTTCCTAACAGGCCATAGATTGGTACTGGTCTGTGGCCCAGAGTTTGGGGACCCCTGGCTTTAAGTATAACACAGTCTGAACCCCAAATTCACTCCATCCCTGCTCTTTTATCAAAGGTGTCTGCAAGAAGCAGGTACTTGGCATCTTGCCTCTCAGTTAGAGTCTTACTGAATGCAGAAACCTCATGGACTTATCAATGCGAGGCACCAGTTTAAGTGTACACCTTGTGTCAAGACTTCTCCTTCAATTGGTTAGACATACTTTCACATTTGGAAGTGTTTGCTACCTGCTTGTATGTGGAGATATGAAGTCTTGGTCCCCACTAGACCGTGAATGTTGTTTATAGTTCACTTACACGTTTGACATCTGTGCCTAAGGGGTAAGCATTTCTGCCCATCCCGGACAGCTCTTCACTGTTTTATAGGCTCTTCTCTCTGAAAGCAAAGTCCATTTCCTTGAACGTCAGGAGCAGGCCATCTGCCATAGCCAAGTAACAAATGAAACAGGTTTCCATTTTAGCCCCTATTTTCTGTTATTTGTTAGCATTGTGAAAATCCAGGCCTGAAGTGCCTTTGGTGATGGGGAGTCTTAAAAAAGAGAAGCTAGATGGTTTGAGAGAAAACCTATCCCTTCCCATTTACCCCCAGATGCAAGGTTTTCCCTCCTTTCTAACTCTCTAGCCATTTTTCTTTTTTGACAGTGGTCATTAAAGCCAGATGTGGGCCCCTTCAGACTCCCAAGATGGTACAGGCTGAAACTTGGGAGAGTTGTAAATGCCTTTGGCATTTGAAGGAGTGGGCTTTCCCAGCAAAGACAAATATGCGAACTAACACAGTGGGACTTCATACTGCATTTGCATCTGTCTTAATTGGAATTCCTGGGATGTGATTTTCAATTTAATGAGCAGTGACTTAGCTCGCATTCTATAGAATGGGGCCATGAGTGAAACTCTCAGCAGGAGTCCTTCATGCTAAAGTATTGCCACAGCTTTCTGACTGACCTTACTTCTGCTCCTCCCTGCTCCAATCTCTTAAACGTATCTTGGCCTGTCTGGTTTTCCTAAGCACTCAGTCATGTCTGACTCTCTGTGACCCTATGGACTGTAGCCAGCTGGCTCCTCTGTTCATGGGATTCTCATAGCTCTGATCAAATTACTGTCCTTCTCATAAAACTTCCATGACTCCCCATTACTTACAGTATCAAACATACAACTATCCACTTAATTCAGCGTCCTTAGAAATATGGCCTAGCTCCACCTTCTCCCACTAGTTCTATATGTATATGCTCTTGTGGGCGTCCCTAGTGGCTCAGACGATAAAGAATCTGCCTGCAATGTGGGAGACTTGGGTTCGATCCCTGGGTCAGGAAGATCCCCTGGAGGAGGGAATGGCTACCCACTTGCCTGGAGAAGTCTGTGGACCGAGGAGCCTTGTGGGCTACAGTCCGGGGGCAGACATGACTGAGTGACTAACACTTCTGGTGCTTCCCTGGGCTCAAATGGTGAAGAATCTGCATGCTGGTGAAACCTTATTGACTTTATTTATTAAACATTTATTCTATGTGAGGTACAGTATTAGACTCTGGGGTTCAAAGATAAATACAGTAAGATTAAAAAAAAAAAAAAGAAGTTATTTTATTTTGGCTGCACTGTGTGGCTTTTGGAATCTTAGTTCCCAGACCAGGGATTGAACCCTATCCCCCAGCAATGAAAGCGCCAAGACCTAACCGCTGGACCACCAGGGAATTCCCAACAACATTTTTTTAATCATAAAGTAACTTATAGTTTGGGGCTTCCCAGGTGGCTCAATGGTAAAGAGTCAGCCTGCCAATGAAGGAGGTGCAGGACACATGGGTTTGATCCCTGGGCTGGGAAGATCCCCTGGAGGAGGAAATGGCAACCTGATTCAGTATTCTTGCCTGGACAATCCCATGGACAGAGGAGCCTGGCGGATTACAGTCCATGGTGTTGCAGAGAGTTGGACATGACTGAGCGACCGAGCATCCACCCAACTTATAGTTTAGTAGTGGAACTAGGCATTTGAGCAAAAACTGGAGGTAAAATGTGTCAGATACTAAAAGGGAAGAGTAGCCCTTAGTCTCTGCTGCTGGGCAAACATCAGGGTAAGTAAAACCCCCTTCCCTGCTGGTATATTGACCGTGAGTATTCCTCTTGGTTTCCTCTATCTGTTCTGGCTCCATGCTTCCCCCACCTCAGATATCTCCACCCCGCCCTGGAGACCCACCACCCTTCTCTCTGAGTCCAGCCCCCCTGCACAGTTCAGGCGCTTGCCATCTCCCCCCAGACTCTTGTCACTGTCTCCCAAGTAATCTCCTCACCTCCACACAACTGCCAGAGTGGTCTTTCTGCAACCCCCCCCCCCCCCCCCCCCGCCATCTGATCATGTCACTCCCCCAGGAGAGACTCCTCTGTGGCTGCTTGGCCACCAGGTGATTCCAGAGCTGTGGTGTGAGGTGCCCAGGTGATGAGACAGGCGCTCAGGCTCTGGGCGCCTCTGCATTTCCCTCACCCAGGAGCGTGAGCGCTGGACTCACGGCAGTGCCTCAGTCTGGCCTGCCGGGGCGGCATCTAGAGCTAAAGAGTGTCCTGAGGCCTCGTTGCACCCTCAGAGCTTCAGTGGACTGGGTCAGTGTCTCCCCGGAGCAAACCCAGGAAGCCGTGGGGCGGGAGACCTGAGAAAAGCGGTGCTGTCTGCAGCTTGGCGCTTCCTTGGCTTTTGGCTGCTGGCCCACCCTCTTCATCCTGCCTAGCTTAAGCTTGATCCCTGAACCCTGGACTCCTGCCTCCTCACTGACCCGTGGATGGCATGTCTGGATGCTCTGTGGGGAGTTTCTCCGTGGGAGCTCTGCTTCTGGGAAGGGGGAGCAGAAGTGGGTGAGGCTGGAGGCCTCGGTGGGAGCCAGGCGCTCCCTGCCCCGTGCGAAGGAGTGTAGATTCCATCCTTCACAGGTGGGGAGGTCTCCTGTTTTCAGCGGGGGCCCAGCATGGTCAGATTTGTGCTTCAGGACTATTGCATTCAGCAGTCTGGAGCCACAGAGGCCGGTTAGGAGGCTAAGAATTGAGGCAATTGAGACGGTAAGGACCAGAACCTTATCAGTGTCCCGGCCAATCGCTTGCCCTTGATGCTGTGGGGATCAGGTAGGCAGGGAAGAGGAGCCACAAGAAGAGATGAGTTCCAGGATCCGCCGTCAGAGATGTTTCCTGTGACTCCACAGGGGATTCCGGAGCCAGTGGTCTCTGTACTGGCTCTGCTCGGACTAAGCCTCCCCTGGTGGTGGAGGCCTGAGGCCGATGGCCTTCCCTTGTTCCTGCCACGTCCTGTCTGCTGAGAGAAGGGGACACAGGACGGGAGGTGAGCTGCCTCATTCCACCAGAGGCCCTGCGCTTAAAAAAGCCGGGCTGGACATGTCAAATAAAAGCCTGAGGATGTGGTTTGGGTTGTCCCTGAAAAAGATGTCTATTTATGTGTGGAAGGATATTTTCAGATGAGGCTTCATGTGAAGAAAGCGAGGTTGACCTCTCCGTCAGGGCTGTTTCTTCAAGGCATGGTGCCTTACGCTGTGTCAGTTCTGTGGGAGCCGCCGACACTGTGGCCTGTTCATCTTTATCGGGGAGACCCGTCACAGTTGTGGTCAGGCCAGAGGGCTGCCTGTCAAATTTCTAAGCCTCTAGTCTCAATGCAGTGTGCATCTCACAGTGGGATGTTAGACAAGACACTTCATTTCCCATAGACTCTCTTTAACTATCTGTAAAATACTCCTCCATCTTTTCGGAGGTAACAGGAGATGCAATTAATTTGTGTTTGGGAAGTGCTCAGAGGGCCGCAGATGAAAGCTGCTGTGAAATAGAACTTTCTCCACCAGGATCGAACCTGTGGTTTCACGGTCCAGCTCAGATGTGACTGCTAAGAGACTGATTTTCATATTTCATATTCTGATCCTTGGAGGATTCACACTCACTTTCAGTGTCTTTCCTTCTTCTTGAAAAATATTATCTAGGAAAATTCTTTAAAAATATATAACTGTACAGATATCATGAATAGCCCTGTACCCACCAACCAAATGAACAAATACCGATTTTTTTTTACAATGAACAATTTTATTGGCATTTAAAGCTATTTTTATCCAACGATACACCCTGTCATGGTTTTAAACCTTGTTTGTTTTTTAAAAGAAAAGAAATGAACGTTTGTATATTTCCCATCCCACCCATTGATGTTCCTCTGACCCTTGAGGAGACCCTGTGGTGGGTATGCACCCACGCTGTCCACGAGTGTGTGCCCGTGTGTGCACCAGCGTGGGTGGCTGCGGCTTCCCCTTGTGAGTGACAGGATCAAGGCATAGAGGATGTGGGGTGCAGAGCATGGAGTTTGGAGTCAGGTGGACTAGGGATTGAGACCTGCCTCTACCACGTCTGGCCGGTGTCTTTTGGCCTTTTTGAGACCGTTTCCCCATCTGTAACCTGGTGATGATCAGTTCACAGTATTGTTGACATGGGGCATAATGATAGATGGCTGGCAATAAATGGTGATTAGTATTATTTAGCCATTTATGTTTTTATCTCTTTTTTTCCCCCCTGGATGGAAAACCTTTGAGAGCAGGGCCCCTCCTCCTAGTCTATACTAAATACCTTTTGGATTATTTCCAGTGCCTCCTAACTCAGTATAGAAGTTTATTAATTTCTTGAAGAAATCTTTGAAATGCCTCAGGCCTGCTCCCAGCCTCAGTTCAGAGGCACACAGGGGCTGGCGCAGCAGGAGTTGTGTTCTCAGTATATCCAGGGGACACTGGGACGGTCTCGCTGAGGACACTTCCCAGGTTCTGCTGTCATCTCAGATCGCACAGCAGTTCACTATAGTGGTGAGGGACAGGGATGCAGAGCCACTTCACTGCACTTGATCTTTTAAAATTTATTAACTAATTAATTCTTTATTCGGCTTTGCCAATGGTAATACTTGAGATCTCGTTCCCTGACCAGGGATCAAACCCAAGCCCCCTGCATTGAGACAAAGAGTCTTAATTACTGGACCATGCCTGCCCTTGATTTTCTTAACAGTCATGGATTTTATCATTGATGTTTCAGATGCAGTTTTACAAGACTGTGCCCTCATTCCACCGTTACCTGCTCATTTTGCAGTGACTCTTCCCGCCCACCATGGTTGGGGATGTCTGTCTCCGGCAGAACATGGGATACACAGGACACCGGACCCAGGGGACACAGAACACAAACAGAAGACACAGACAGAAGCAGGCAGGGGACAGTAGGGGGCACCAAACCCGCACGGTTCTGCTGGGAGATGGAGCTTAGTTGAGTGACAGGGCCTCCAGCTCACATTTTATCGGTCTGTTTGCTCTCTTCTCTTTCCTGGGATTTGGTCATTTCTTTCTAAAATAGATTTCACAGCAGAATAGCAGAGAATGTTCTTTGTTAAAAGAACAAACAAATTGCCCGTTCCATTTTTCTGGAAAAAGAAACAAAAAGCTGCCCAGAGATATTAGGACTTCCCAGAGGGTCCTGTGAAGGTCTTGGGCTCAGAGATTAGGGTCCCTACCTCAAAGAAGCTGTCACCACAGAGACCATGTCAGTCATTATCCTTTGGTTTGCATTTGTTCATCTTAATCAAGAGCCAGAGTCCTTTGTGTCCAAGTACTAGGGAATGAATGTTTGTGTCCCTGAAATCTGTATGTTGAACTGCAATCCCCAATGTGATGGTTTTAGGCCTTTGGGAGGTAATTAGATCATGAGGGTGGAGCCCTCATGAATGGAATTAGTGCCCATATGAAAGAGGCTCCAGCCCCTTCCACCAAGTGAAGACTTAGCCAGAAGAACCTGAAAACCTTCACCTTGATCTTGGAGGTCCCAGCCTCCAAAACTGAGAAATAAATGTTTGTTATTTAAGCCACTCAATCTGTGGTGCTTTTGTTATAGTAGCCTGAATGAACTAAGACGTGGGGAAAATCTAAACTGAAACATGCTTATCTAGGTCCTATTATTTGCTGTAAGAGCTTTACTATATTTGAGTTTCAGACCTGGATACTGTATAGAGGTTATCTAGTCTGGTATTTTCCTCATCCATCCATCCCATCTCTCTAATTTTTGACATATGAGTCTGCACTCCAGCTAAATGACTTGCTTAATATTTTAACACTCATATAAACCCTCATGTAAATATGAATTGATTTTTATAAGAAAACCATGGCCATAAATGGAAAATTAATATTCCTCAAATACATATTAAGATAAAGAACAGCAAGGGATTTCCCTGGTGGTCCAGTGGTTAAGATTTTGCCTTCCAATGCAGGGGGTACAGGTTCAATCCCTGGTTGGGAGCTAAAATCCCACATGCCTCACAGCCAAAAAATGGAAACATAAAACAAAAGAAACATTGTAACAAATTCAATAAAGACTTTAAAAATGGTCCACATCAAAAAAAAAAAAATTAGCATTAAAATAAAAGCACCTAGTACAGCAACTTTATTTTGCACGCGTGGAAGTGGTGTGAATTGCCCCAAATCTCTGCGAGTTGCAGAGCTGAATTTAGCTGGGTCTGTTTCCTTTCTGGCACATGGCCATGGTGGAAAGAAACAGTCTGGTTAAACTGATAGGTCTTAGGCTTTGGGATGGTCTTTGACAAAGTTGTGAACATGGCAATGCCTAGCTTTGCTTCTTAACACTTCTCCTTCTGTTGCTAAGTATGAAAGCCAAAGAAGTCCTCGGGAAGAAGGGGGGTTGGGATAGGGGTGTAGGCTATCTCTGGATTGCATCTTTTAAAGCAGTCACTTCCAAGACGTTTTGAATGCCCACTGTTGGCAATGAAATGTGTTGCATGTGCACTCCCAGCAGATGCACACTCATTTATTTGTAATTTTGTACATGCATTACAGTACCAACACATTGTGCATAAAAATTCAGAAAATACATATTGAAGATAATGCAGGCAATATTTTAAAATGCTTTGTTAATTGCTTTGGTTTATCTACTATCATTCGCTAATATCTCAGGCACCATTTAAGCTTATGATTAGGTTCATTCCCAACAGTAAATGTAAAGCTACATTTCAAATTGTCTTCTGGGTAATTTAAAAACTTCCTGGCCGACGTGTGAGGTCTGATTATATTGTTGCTAACAATGTGTCAGGGTTGCCTTTTTCTTGGTATTCATATTCTTGGTCTTGTATTATTACATCAACCCATATTTTCTTTTTAGATAAAAAAAGACCCCTTTTTGGGGTGGTTAGTTAAAAATTAGATCTGTTGTGTAATTCCACTGACTTAGGCTTGTATGGAGTAGGTCACGTGGTGCTGCCAGAAATGAAATTGCCACTGTCCACCAATGTCCACATGCTTCCAGGATCCCTGGAGACCCTCAGTGATGTGTGATCATCACTGATGAGTGGACCTGGTGAAGGTGTGAAAGTTGTTGCTTATATGAATATTAATAGATCTTATTTTTGTTTTTATTTATATAAAAATAAATAGATGGACAATTTAATATTTTCCTCCTTCACCCTCTGGATCATCTTTTGCAACTCACAAAATCTAGAGATTGCAAGTGTAGACTTATAATCCATGTGCTTCAGCTTGGCACATGAAGCCGTTCATGGTGCAGCCTCAGTTCATATGCAATGACAACTCTACTATTTGGCCCCATCTGTGGTTTTTCCATGGGAATGTGAACTTTGAGGATGGGAGTCCTAATTATCCTTATATTTTCAGAGCACAGCTCACGCCACAGGCCACAGATGGTAGATTCTCAGTTTTCAAAGCAAAAGTGCTGTCATGAAGGGTGGTGGGCTTCTGGCCTTTTGGGCTGGGCCTGCAAGAAACCTTTGCACACCCCAGACAGTGGGGCCTGGTCCTCCTGGGAGAGATCTCCATAGACTGCCCCAGGTGCCTGGGCCCTGGCCCTGGCCGGCCTGGCAGGAGCTGATGGGCCGTTTGGTGCCTGCGGACAGAACAGCGCTGAACAGAGAGGGCAGCGTGCAGACCTTGCAGCATGTTTTCTTAGCCTCTGCCTTCCTGGCATCATCCCTTCTAGATGATCTGTCCCCCAGGCAGTGCTGTGGTGACACCCTCTCCCCTCCGGGGCCTTTCTGGGCCTCCTGGGGTATTTTAGGAGACTGAGGTAGAAAGCCAGATGGCTCCGCCCACTCTCCCAACCCGGCTTCTGTTTCAGGGCCCAGGAAGTGATAAGCTATTTTAAGAGTGGAAGTAGGGGCAGAATTTCACCTGGATCCTAGAGCTGGGGTACCCCATGTGTTGCGGTGGGCAAATATGAGTGTTCTGGCAATGGGATATATTTGGATTTTATGTGTTACCTCAGTCTCTTGTGTGTCCCCCTGATCCTCTCAACTTTCCTGTAATGATGGAGGCTGGTGGGGTGAAGGTGACCCCTACGAACCCTGCAGACTTGAGTTCCCATGATGCTGAACAGATCTCAGAGGAAGCCTTGTCTTCAGGGCATTAGCCTATGAAATGTGCAGAAATGGCAGGCCGGGAACATATTTAGCTAATTTATCCCATAAACGAAGATGCATAAACTCACACTGTTTTTGTTAGGTTTGGAGCGGGGCTTATCTCAGTCAGCCTCAGGAGGGTTGAAGTACTTCCGTGAACAGGCATTTGATACCTCAGCTTCTAGGGTGATTCTCTTTGAGGAGAAATGTGTCCTTCTTTTTTGGCTGTACCCCAAGGCTTTCAAGATCTTAGTTCCCCAACCAGGGATTGAACTGACCCTCAGCAGTGAAAGCACGGAGTCCTAACCACTGGACCGCCAGGTTTGAAGGCCTAAGTTTGGGCCATGAATCCACAAGCACTCTGGGGAGCAGAGCGAGCCCTCATCAACGGGTGCTGCAGACTCTAGCCCTTTAGGAGTCTCATGCATTTGTACCTCATGATATCCTACAGCTTCCTAAGCACTTTTGGATGCATTGTTACTTCTGTAAACATTTATTGAATGCAAAATGCCAGAGATGCAAGACAGAGGTGGTACCTGCCCTCAGAGCCAGTCTTTTTCACTTGATCACTGCAGTAACTGTGACATAGGCAGGGTGGGAGGCCTGGCCTCATTCTACCACGAGGAAACTGAGGTTTGGAGATACAAAGCGGCCTGGGCAAGGACAGAAGCCAGACTTCAGGGTCCAAATTCAGTCCAACCTATGCTTTTCACATCCCTGTCTCTCGAGATCCACATGTGGCAGATCAGGGTCGAATCTCTGGGTCATGTGTATGACCTTGGTTAGTTATTTTAACTCTTTCAGCCTCAGTTCCATAATTTATAAAAGGAGTTAATAGTAATACCTACTCCCTTGGGTTATTTTGCAAATGAGATAAGGTTTGTAACCGTTCAGCTCAACATTTGAATATTGTCCACACTTAATAAGCAGCAGTTACTATGATTGGGCTTCCCTGGTGGCTCAGATGGTAAGAACCTGCCTGCAATGCGGGAGACCTGGGTCCGATCCCTGGGTTGGAAAGATCCCCTGGAGAATGGAATGGCGACCCTCTCCAGTATTCTGGCCTCGAGAAGCTCCATGGTTAGAGGAACTGGCGGACTACAGGCCATGCGGTCGCAAAGAGTCGGACACAGCTGAGTGACTAAGCGCACAGTATGTTACTATGATTATTATTGTGAGACCTGGCTGACTCTGAGTTTGGAGATACTAGGGGTAAGCCCAGGAGACTTTTATAGCTGTAATGCATATACTGTACCATCAAACAACTGTCCAGCATTCAGCACCCACTTCAGCAAAACCCTTCAAAACTCACAGGATGTGCCCGTTTACTGAAGTTGATGACTTCCTTTGTTGACTGCGATTTATGTGAGGGAAGCAAAGCCTTGTTACTAGTTACTAGTAACAAGCCTTGTTACTAGTATTAGTATTATTACTGATTATGACAATGATGACAGCTTTACTACATCTACTAATTGGTGCTATTATTCTTATTAAACTTTCCCTAGGTATCACCCGTGGGCTTCCCTGGTGTCACAGTGTTAAAGAATCCACCTGCCAATGCAGGAGACCTGGATTCGATCTCTGGGTCACGAAGATCCCCTGAAGAAGGAAATGAAAACCCACCCCAGTATTCTTGCCTGGGAAATCCCATGAACAGAGGACCCTGGTGGGCTACAGTCCATGGTGTCGCAGAGAGTTGGACCCTACTTAGCAACTAAACCATCACCAAGTATCACCTGTACCTCTCAGGGTGAAGAACACTGAAATTCATAAGGACCATATTAGATTTATCTAATGTTTTTGTTCAGGGGTCTTTGATTCTGAATTTATGTCACCCATGGGGCATCTTTATCCTCTGGTAGGAAGTGGGCCTCTCTTTACTCCTGTCTTGGGGAAAGAACCTTATGAGGCAGATGATAAACCCTAGGAAGGTAAAGTTAACAACAAAAAAATTGAGGAGCCCTAGTGCAGGATTTACAATAGGGAACATGTTCTTAATAACCAAGGATTCTCACAAAAAAGTTATCAAATTAACATCCTGAAGATAGGTATTCTTCATTGACTGTAGTGATTTTGAGGCAGATACAGAAAGAAACTCATGGTGTAAATATTAAGGCTATACTTTATTTAAGATATTTAAAAAATTTTATTTTTAATTGAAGCATAAGTGGGTTCCCTTACCCTACTGCTCTCCACCTGGGTGCCCTTTCCTAATAAAATCTCTTGCTTTTTCAGCACATGTGTCTCCTCGAACAATTTATTTCCAAGTGTTAGACAAGAGCCCAGTGTTGGGTCCTAGAAGGGGTCCCCCTTCCTGCAACAAATGGCGACTCTGGTGGGGACTCTTCCTTGCTGTGACTGACATCCTGACCACTCGGGGTACTCAGGGGCCAGCTTGCTCACCGATGGACCAGACCCAGTGGCCGCAACTGGGACCCTTTTATCCCTAGTCTCCTCCTGACGTGGACAACTGGCCAGAGTGCCCCGACCAGGTAAGGAACAAGAGACTTTATTGACCTCTTTCCCCTTCCCTCTCTCTTTCCTCTGCTTAACCCTTCCTAACCTTCCCTTTTTTTTCTAATCCCCCAGTCCTGGGCATAGGAATCAGGTCGAAGGGCCTCAGCCTGAGCTGAGGATTGGAGACTGATCACCTCCTCTTGGCAGAGAACTCGAATTCTGGGCTTCCCTGGTAGCTCAGTTGGTAAAGAATACACCTGCAATGCAGGAGGCCCTGGTTCGATTCCTGGTCAGGAAGATCCGCTGGAGAAAGGATAGGCTACCCACTCCAGTATTCTTGGGCTTCCCTTGTGGCTCAGCTGGTAAAGAATCCGCCTGCAATGTGGGAGACCTGGGTTTGATCCCTGGGTTGGGAAGATCCCCTGGAGAAGGGAAAAGCTACCCACTCCAGTATGCGGGCCTGGAGAATTCCATGGACTGTATAGTCCATGGGGTCGCAAAGAGTCAGACACAACTGAGCGACTTTCACTTTCAAGTGCTTTACAATATTGTGTTGGTTTCTGCCATATATCAATAGGAACCTGATGTGGACCATTTTTAAGATCTTTATTGAGTTTGTTACCATATTGCTTCTGTTGTTTAAGTTCTGTTTTTTTTTTTTTTTGGCCCTGAGGCATGTGGGATCTTAGTTCCCCAACTGGAGATTGAACCCACACCCCCTGCACTGGAAGGTGAAATTTTAACCACTGGACCACCAGAGAAGTCCCATAAAGCTGTACTTTAAACAGACCCAAGGAATGTGAGGAGACCCATTAGCACCTTTATATGGGGATAGACCAAGTGGGTGACTGATGCTCTGCCTAGGAAAGAGCAGGGCATTGGTTACCTGCTTGGCCAGGGGGTCGGGGAGGGACTAGCTCTTCCTGCTGCCTGCACAGCTCATCCCCATCGAGTTGTCTCTTATTTTTTTGGCCTCTCACCTTGGGCCCTTGCTGCAGGAACCGTGATTTCAAACAAGATAATCCATGGGCTGATCCCTGCTGGTAAATTCTATTTTTGTAAAGGTGCGTGATACAAACTAGAAAGAGGAATATGCTGGGTAACATGCAAAATCTTTTAGAAAAAATTGAACCTCTTATTGTACTTTATATCCTTCTCTTCATTTTCCCCACTGTGTTCCTTGCTTCCAGCTCTAGGTGTTTAGCTTGGTTGTATTTATGTGTAATTTTTCTCATGGGGACAGAGGATGTGGGGCTTGAGGTGTGTATAAATAGGCCAGGACTTTTGTTTCTTTCCCCAGTTTTGTGCTGTTTTGATTTTAAGGCTTAAATCAAGGTTAAGTTGGAAGTATATTTAAGCCATAAAGCATCTCCTCCAGACTAAGGGGTTCAAATTTTTCTGGAACCATTTAATTTCAGCTGTATTTTTTCTCCACATAAACCATCCATTGCTGAATTGCTCTCATGTCTTGGTCTTGCTAATGCAAGTGCCTATTATGGGGTATGAAGCAGCCATTTGTTTCTGCTGTGCTGGTTCATTGCAATGATCATGAAGTAGAGTTTTGTCTAGTTTTAATCCTGTGTTGGTTCCATGCTAACCCTGAAAAGTGAATCCAAGCTCTTGTTCATGAAACCGAAGAACAGAATCCATGGACATGCAGACACTCACATAGGCAAAGTTTTTTTCAGAGAGTAGAAGTACAAAGCTCTCAGCATAGACACCGAGAGGGGGAAAATTGTCCCATAACAGTGGGAATCACAACAGTTTATATCTTTGCCAACACTGACCTGTTCAGTTTTGGTTGGTTTAGGGGTTCTGATGTATGCAATCCATGACCAGTCAGTTTAAAAGTCATCATGCATAGTTTGTCAATTTTATGGCCTTTTTTGATCTCTCAGTCCTTGAGTTTTCCTAAGACATTGAGTCTCCATACCCTGACCTTTTCTCGTGACCTCAGGCCATTGTTTAAGGACCAGATGCATATCTTAGTGTTGATGGTTCACCTAGTGTTTTCTTTCTCCATAAGTTGGACATCAGTTCCTGATTGTCCTGTCATGGGTTTGAGTGTTTTATGACCTCCAGGCCAGGGAGGCATTCCTCTGAATGCCAGGAAAACTGGAAGAACGAGTATGGTTATAGTTTAATGAAGTGAGATGCTGGTGTAAGAAAATAGGTGGAAATTTGAGTTGTATTTTTAAAAGAAGAAAGCGAGGCCTTAACCCTACACTGACTACCTAATAATTTTCTATCTCAACCCAAGAAGGTCAACAGAGAGGAAGCATCCCTTGCTCATCACTCTAGTTCCAAGAATAGTGGTTTTCAACCCTAGCAGCACATGAAAATCACCTGAGAGCTTTAGACCACACCTGTGCCTAGGCCTTCCTTCAAAAATGCTTATTTAGTTGGCCTGGAAGGGGTTCAGGCTTTGATTCATTCCCAGCTGGTTTTGATGCACTGTGACAGTTAAGAACCACTTCTAATCATATCATTTTCAGATAATTCTCCAAGACTCAGCTCAGGCTGGCTTCCCCTGAGAAGCTTTTTCTGACACCCGCTCCTCACAAACCTCCGCTCAGAGCTTTTCCTCTCTGCTCCCAGAGGTACCCAGTCTCTGTGTGTCTTGTTCCTGGTGCTTATCTCCCTTCTATTATAGTTTATTTAATAAATAAATTAGTTAAATTTATTTATAGTTTCGTAAGATCAGATACCATATATTTTTAAATCTTTGAGCCTCCTACACTTAGTACATTTCTGGGCATGCCTGCATGAAATAAATATTTGTTCAGTGAGTGAATGAATGAAACTGTTATCAAGGCTTGCCCCAGAATCACAGTCCTGCCCCTCCCTTGAATAGAAACCAGTTACTCTTATCTAAGCTTTAGGAGGAAGCTGCAAAGAGAAGAAAAACAAGAACTGGTTAGAGCCAACCAGGTCCAAGATGGTGGAAGATTTGACTTCCACTTGAGCCTTATTATATGCTCATTGTAATACATTAACATGTTATGACACACCCACCAGCACCATGCTCATTGACAGTTGCCATGACAACAACTGGAAAAGCCCATACAAGGACTGACAAGGAGAGTTGCATCAATTCTAGGTCCAAACCACACCCCTGTTCTTGGATAGCTCATGAATATTCCTCCTACAAATCCTTTCCTTTTACTTCGATCCTCCTACATATTTGATGTCTCCATCCGAACTGGGTTGAGAAGTTGATTTGTGAACAAAGTTCCCACTTCTCCATTTTTTTGGCCCTTGAATAAAGCTTGTGCTGTTCCCGTCTCAGCATCTGTTTTGTTATTGGCTACCTGAATCTGGTTGGAAAAAGAGCCTCCCTCTCTGGCCAGGCTAGGACCTCTACACAGGTCAAGTTGGCCAATTTGGTAACAAAACTACACATAGATTGACCAAGAAGTCACTGCAGTCAGTTTGCAAGCTAAGTTTTCCTACAACTGTACCCTTAGATCTATACTGATTGTTGTCATGCCCGATGTCCGAATCCCCGGGCGGGAAGAGAGAAGGCTTCCAAGACAATGCAATTCGCAAAAAGGGAAGTTTATTACTGACTCAAGCCAGGGCTTTCTGCCGCAACCAACGCAGTGGTGCAGGGTCAGAAAAGCCCCGAGCCCAAGCTGTTACCCGAATTTATAAGGTATGCATAAGCGGTTGGTAGCTGGCTTAAGTGGATTGGTTACATGTTTGCAAAGCAATTTTATTGGTACAAACTTTCGTGGGCTTTTTTCAAACTTGGGCATTCGCGGGCTTTTCAGCTTTCCCTTTGTTTCTTACTGGGCGCATATTGATTGGCTGGCTCCAGGCGGCCTGATGGGGGTAGGGAATCTTACCATTTCAGGGGAAACCGCAACTTAGATCCGGGCCGCCTGTCATAGTGTTAGCCCTGGCAGCCTCACAATCGTGCCTTTTTTTCAGACTCTTCTCAGGATGAGCCCACAGGCTCCAATATCTCGTAGAGCTATCTAGTCCTGGAGACTTCTGATCAGAGTTTAAAAATATTAGGTTGTTTAAAACTCTGGAGAGATCAGAAGAGAATGCTGATGCCTTGAGCTGCTCACCACACAGAGCCTTTGAGGTATTTATTCACCTCCTTGGTTGTTCTGAGAAATCAAACTGTTCCTAGGTCCTGCATGTGTTAAGGCAGTCATCACCTTCCTTACCATGATACATGCAACACGTCTCAAAATTTCTTTGAAACCCCAAACTAGAAGCCTGCTCTCATAGCCCAGGAGAGATTCTGACATTGAAAGGGATGCAAATGAGTAGAGTATTTACCAAATTACTTAGGATACCAAGCTCTTCTCCAAAGGAACCTAGTTTTCAATAGGAAAACTACTAGGGTACCTTGTTTAAGAATCTGTGTTGAGTCTGTTGGATCATTCCAGTTGTAATTTTCAAAAAAGCCTTTTTAATGAGCCACTTGAAAGTGAGCTACTTGCATACAAGGGCTTTGTTCTGCTTCTATCTTCTATCTTCTATCTGTTCTATCTTCTATCTTCAGACCATACAGAGATTCTTAGCCCATAGGAGACACTCTGTATACTAAACTGATAGATAAATGAATGGATATGAAGTTCTTTTAGCTTAGTTTTAGACCCCTGCTGCAACAAGCAGAACTCTGAGCTGGGAAAGAGGACCATAGACATTCACAGACACTTTCATTTCTTGCACAGGCTTGGTTTTTCCCCAATTGAGACTGAGAAACTTGTGGACAAGACTGACCTGTCACCATCATTCCTTACCACGCTTAAATAAAGACCCAAACCGAAGAGATGATATTAGTGCCTGAGGCTTCCTCAGGCTTGATTTCTGGGGAGACGTGAACCAGAACACTTGCTGGTTTTCCAGCCTCTGTGTATTATATCCTGCTCTGCAGTGGGCGTCTGTCCTATCGAGTGACTGGGGCACAGCACACAACCTTGACCTTCTCCTTCCAGACTTAGCGCGGGATTCAGGCTAGTTATTGCTTTTTCTACAGTCTGCTGTTTAGGTCATATTTACCATAAGATTTAACTTTACTGGAAATGATGGAGCAGGACCAAGGTCAGTCTCGGCCATTGAAACGAGGCCTTGGAAGCAGTCATTAAAAATCTAGAGCTACACTGTCCAGTGTGGTTGCCACCAGCCAGCCTGTGGTTATTGAAGTTGAAATTAATTCAAATTAAATGCCACTAAAATTCAGTTTCTCAGTCATACTAGGCCCCATATCTCATGCTCAAGTGACTTGAGCAGCCATATGTGGCTAGTGACTACCGTATTGGACAGCACAGAGCAGAATGTTTTCTTCATTGTGGAAAGTTCTGTTGACTAGTGCTAGTCTAGAGTGTCCAGAGACCACGGCTGGGAGCCCAGTCGATGAGCAGGAAGCCTGTTCCCCAGGGTGACTCAACAACAGCTGCACCTGTCACATCTCTTCTAGCACTGTTTACTATTATTATTATTTTTTCCAAATGTTGCTCAAAGATTCACCATGGTTGGGAAATGAAGGAAATTATTTCTCAGGTTCTATACTTGGAAAGATTGAAGGCAGGAGGAAAAGGGGGTGACCGAGAATGAGATGGTTGGATGGCATCACCGAATCAATGGACATGAGTTTGAGTAAACTCCGGGAGATAGTGAAGGACAGGGAAGCCTGGTGTGCTGCAGTTTCATGGGGTCACAAAGAGTTGGACATGAGTTAGCAACTGAACGGCAACCACAGTGATTGTTAACATAGAGACAGCCTCGTATAGGGGTATTTACTGGTAAAGAGATTATATTAGATTGAACCATATGAAATAGCTTTTTTTTTTGTAGGTCAGAAAGGGCTAAATATCAATTTCATGAGGTTCAACCTAAGTCAAGCGAAGGAGTGCTGGAGAACCAAGGGCAGGATGGGCATCTGTGGCTTGTGTTCCTTTCTTCATTATGGGTTGGCGATAATACAGGTAGTTTTAACTTGGCAATGGGTGGTTGGCTGAAAGCCTGCTTCTTCCTTGCCTGCTGCTGCTGCATAAAGAGAGGCTTATGTGTGTTTGTAGTGAATAGTCATGGAAGAGTTAGAATGTATTAGTGGTAAGAAACAGAAAACCCAGCTTCATACGTACTGTTTTCCTAACAGGCAGCCTGGATGTGGTAGCTCTAAAGCTGGATGAGTAGTTCCATGACCCTAAGGGCTCTGAGCTGGAGTCTCTTATTCTCCTGGCCTTCTCCTCCTGGTTGACAGGATGACTGCAGCAGCTCCAGGCATCACATCCCTGTGAAATGATGTCCAAAGGCAGGAACTGAGAGTGGGCTTAGGGGTGGGCAGGACAACAAGTGAACCCTCTGCCTGGACGTCTTTTCTCTTCAGGGAGCAAAATCCAGAAATACACCTCCCCAGCAGATTTTCTCTTTGTCTTAGCCACCAGAGTTTGTTATGAATCCACTCATTAAATAATCTGGAAAAGGGAAGTGTGTTTATTAATCTTAGCTGAAACCAGTTATGATTCATGGCCTGAAACTGGGCGTATTTCCAAGCAAGCTAAATTGAGACTCCATCAGCCAGAAAGAAGGAATAGAGAAAATGGACCATAGGTGGATAAGTCATACTGTTTTCCTCCAAGTTATTAAGATGCTTTCCGTTGGTAAATGACTGTTGAGAACATCTTTTGTTTTCACCTGCGGTACATCCACTGGGCCTCCTTCAGTGGTACTCACTGGTTTTCCTCTGGCTGTGTGTGTGTGGGGGAAGGGACCCTTTCCCAAAATTCCACAGGTG
Organism: Cervus canadensis; assembly: GCF_019320065.1. Taxonomy (NCBI): domain Eukaryota; kingdom Metazoa; phylum Chordata; class Mammalia; order Artiodactyla; family Cervidae; genus Cervus; species Cervus canadensis. Next base: position 51,331,518 of record NC_057398.1, on the reverse strand, counting down.
GGAACATGATCTGAGGATCAATTTCAGGACTTCTGTTTAAACTGTTAGGAAAAGACATGTTCTACTTACCCTGGAGTCTGAGAAGATAGCATGCCAGTTAAAACTGTTGGTGGTGAGTTTGCCTGAATGCATGAATGCATGAATTATACACATGCTAATGCAATGAATGACACATGACTACTTTTTTTTTTTTTTTGACTGCAGTGCATGACTTGTGGGATCTTAGTTCCCTGACCAGGGGTTGGATCTGTGCCCTAGGCAGTGAAAACATAGAGTCCTAACTATTAGACTGCCAGAAGATTCCCATGAATGACACACAGTGCTAAAACAGAGGAAAGAAAAATAGAAAGATAGTGAGATGCTTGTTCCAAATGGAATTGAGCCCCTGTATGCAGTTATGACTGATTTATACTGAGACTATTCAGTTATGTGACCTAATAAATCTGTCACCTACCCCCCCACCCCCACCACTCCCCTGGTCATTTTTTCACAGAAGCTAATTTGAATTGTGAAAAATTTCTGCTAGGTGTCATTATGTAGCCGTGAGGTGTTACAAGTGTTAGAGTTTATTATTTATTTGTTTTTATGTTTTGAGTTTTTAGCTGTCAGGCATGTGGGATCTTAGTTCCCTCACCAGGGATTGAACCTTCACCTCTTACTTTGGAAAGCTAAGTCTTAACCACTGGACTGCCAGGGAAGTCCCCAAGTGATAGACTTTAAAACGTACCATCTAAGGTAGAATGGAAAGGCAGCCGGGATCTGACTATCCCCGCTGAGAAGTTAGCTGTCTTTGTTATGCTCTAACAAAGCATATAGTTAAATTGTTGCCCATTCTTTCTTGGAACTCAGAGCATGTGCCATTTGAGACTGGAATCGTTAAAGTTTTTGTAGAATGTCTTAGGCTGTGGAATGTGTTGGCTGCTTCTTAAAGTGCTCAGTGAGTTTTTTATGAGAGAGAGACAAGCTTCTTTCAAAGTTGGTCCATTTAGAAGTAGAAAAAGAGGAAAAATATGTCGATAAAAAAGGTCTTTTCTGCCTTTCATAAGTGAGAGCCAGGTGAAGTTATACCTTGTAAGAGTGGAAAAGGTGAGTTCTTTGCCTTATGATGAAGTTTGTCCCAGAAAAAGCAGGAAGACTAGAAACAGAAGAGAAGAGAAGACAAAAACCAGGAAGGAGCCTGAGCTTGATCGCCGCTCATCCTTGTGGTCATCAAAAGACATCACAGTGGAGTGAAAACACAAGCCACAGGATGGGAGAAGGTATTACAGCACATATAACTGACAAAGAGCTCATATCTGGAATACCTATAAGCAAATAATAGACAAACCAGTAGAAAAGTGGGCAGGATTGATCAACAGGCCTTCACAAAAGGGGCTATCCAAATGCTCAACCTCATCTGTCATGAGAGAAATGCAATGAAAACAAATAGGACATCCCACTATAGGCTCTGCCAGAACAGCTGAAATAGAGAAGACAGATCATACCCATGTTGTTTAAGACTGTTGGAAACCGCAGACACTTCTGGTAGGAATGTAAATAGGTGGTTTGGAAAAATGTGGTATTATCCATTAGAATTGAATGTGTGCATAGCCTATTACCAAACAGTTCCACTCCTAGATGTGAGTGCATATATACCAAAAGGTGCAACAATATTCTTAGCAGCATTGTTTGTAACAGTCCCAAATTGGAAAACTCTCAACGCCTGTCAACAGCGAATGGGTAAATAATTACAATGAACTCTACTCTATAGTCCAATGAACATGATCACACGATTGCTAGTGTCACCAGGAGGACTAAATCTGGTAGATATAATTTTGAGTGAAGAAGCTTGACATAACACATCCTATAGAGTTCCATTTATGTAATCTTTGAAATTAGCAAAAACAACCTATGGCATTAGAAATGAGGTGAATGAAGACCCTGGGAATATGGGAGGAGTTCTGATTGGGATGGCACGCAAGGGGCTTCCGAGAGTCCTGATGTCCCATTTCTTGACCTGGCACTGCTTACACTGGTGTGCTTACTTTGTGATCATTCATGTGTGATTTCAGCATTTCTCTGTCAGTAACATTAAAAAAAAAATCTTCTAATCATAGGCTATGGAAGAAGAGAGATGGTTGTGAGAGTGCAAATCAATGATTCATTAAAATAATAATTATCCCCTGGCTGCTGCTTGAGAGGCAGCTTCGCTGAACCTTCCCATTCCAGGCTCTGGTTTGGAATTTCACTGATGCAGAGGAGAAGGCAGAGGCCATTAAGCTGAGAAGGAGGGAAGAGCCCTCAAGCTGCTGCTAAGAAACCAAACTCCCAGGCCAGAGTTTAGATTAAGGACAATATCTCTTGCTTTGGTTAATATTCCATGAAATGACCAAATGCAAATTGAAAGAGTAGTAAGTAGTGAGCTTCTGAGGGATTTATTTTGCTGGAGAAATCTCAGCATGGCCAAGGGGGCTTGTCATTGCTCAGCCCTGAGGTAAGCCCAGATTCTGCAACCTGCACCATCTGGAAGTGGGTCCTCCCCAGTGTCTCTCCTCAGATGGGAATGGAGGACAACATGCAGAGGGGATCCTCTCAGAGCAGGACCGGGGTTGTCAGATGGGCTGGCAAGGACCCCACTCACTGCTAGCCCACGAGTCCTTACTGTTTTTGTCCAGCAGAACACAATAAAGGAAGAGGGCTGCTCATCACGTCCTCTGTTTCCCCTTTTCACTTCCAAACGAGACAGCTATTGAATTATCCTATTTTCTTTTCACTCTTGTTTACAAGAACACTGCTGTATATGTTGGGAGTGTTTATGTCTGTCATTTAGTCTGAAGGATGTCAAACTCTAGGTGCTATATCCAGACCTCATTGAGAGGAATCCACATGACCTAGAGATCTTGGTCTTGGAGCTGGGTATAAAAATGGCATAATTTGGATTGTTTATGACTGGGGAGGGTGTGATTTAATTTTTAGATGCATGTGGATTTGGTTATATTATGTTAGGGATAGAGATTATATTATATAGAAAATAGATAATAGAAATTGTACAAATGGGAAGAAGGTTGTATAGGGATAATAAGAGGGTAGGGATGGATTGTAGAATACATTTGTTATTTTTGCCTTCCTAGGTATCAACTTCCTCTTCCTAGGTAATAGCATGCTGATTTTCTTTTGAAGAACTGCCCTCTTCTCAATTCTCAGACTATGTGGTTTATCCTTTTCTCTTGGCCACAGTGGTTGATTCAGAGATAGCCCCGTGACTGAGGTCAGGGGCCCAGGCCATGAGATTCAATTTCTGAACTTTTGAGAATCTCCTGGGAGAGAGAAGCCTCCTTTGCACTGGTGGTGTTACAGTGATAGGATGTGAGCTTGGAGCCATTGGAGGACTGTCCTGCATTGCATGAGAAGTGTCTGCCTAAATGTAGCCAGTAGAGATGAAACCAGGGCAGGAGATGGAGAGAGGCCAAGTGTGATGTCCTCACTCAAAGCTCTGATGACAATTACTCTCCTGTACCTTTTCACTGTATGAGCCACAAATATGAGATACTTTGCCTGCGACCATGTGATTCAGGTTCTGAAACTTGCAACTGAAAATCCTCTAGTCATGATCAGCTATGGGAAATGCATAAACACCTCCATATGCTTTGGGTATGTTTGGTGCTCTACAGCCTTCATTAACTGAAAGAGAGGAGTGACTTTTACTGAAACAACTATCCTACTATCTTTCAGGAATTAGTGCAGTAAAGGGAAGACCTAGTTGAATTTGTTCCTCTGTTTCTTTTGGTTTGGCATCCAAGGCCTGAGAGGACTTTTGTTTCAGCATGTCACTGGCACACTGCTTGGTACTATGACTCTCCCTTCTCCCCTCCTCCCAGATGAATGACATCCGGCCCCCTACAGTCCAGGTCCCCATCGTGAACTTCAGTTGAGACAGTTCATTGGGGCACATGTGTCACAATGATGGTGGCATGTTCTGCCCCACACATGCATGTGTGACAGCAGCATGTTCCACACATGTTAGTGGGGGTGGAGGGCTGTAGGTTTGCCGGCCATGACCATGAAACCTAGGACGACATGAGATATGGCAAGACTAGTGGCGTTCAAGGTTAGGGATCTGTGGGCAAATGCACAAGGAGTGAACAGTGAGACTAAGGAATGAGGGCTCCCAGGGCAGGGAGTGGAAGGAGCCAAAGGCCAAGCAGAAGAGGTGTCAGAATTAGGAGCCAGGGAGCAGAGAACAAGAGTCAGGAACCAGCAAGACTGAGAAGACAGGAGGCAGGGCTTCTCCGAGGAGACACTGGGCAGGCTGGCTGTGTCCTAGGGGATCGCGCTTGTGTTGCTCAAGGCTACTGTGAAGGGTCTCCCTGAGCTCGGTGCTAAGGTATCCACTCAGAGGCCTGGAGGGCACTTAGGTGTCCCTCTGTCTCTGCTTCAGCTGAGGGGCTCATGTCTGACCCTGCAGGTCAGAGGTCAGATGGGAGGCACAGCAGATTCATCTGACAGTTACCTCTCCTCCGTTTTCTATTAAGAATTTTGCTTCTTCAGGCTATACCCTGATACCAATGGAAAGATTTAAAGTTAAAAAAAAAAGAATTTCATATCTTCAAATAAGCTTATTTACAAAATAGAAATAGACCCACAGGCATAGAAAACAAACTTATGGTTACAGAAGGAGAAAGCAGGGGAGGAATAAATTAGGATGAATTAAAATACACACACACACACATTTATATATAAACAAGGTCCTAGTGTTTAGCACAGGGAACTATACTCATTATTTTGTAATAACTTGTAAGGGAAAAGAATCTGAAAAAGAATATATATATATAAAATTATATATATATATATATATATGGTGGCTCAGACAGTAAAGAGATCCCCTGGAGAAGGGAATGGCTACCCACTCCAGTATTTTTTTTTTTTTAGAAAGTATCCATATGCATAAATAAATGTATGCTATATTTAAAAGGCAGTAGTGCTCTTCCCATCCCTATTTCTTCTTTCTCTCATAATGTGCAGTAGCAGGTAGAACGATCTCGAGAAGGTTGCTCCAGTGCCCGTGGGAGTGGACGTTCTGGTGAGCCCGCGGCTCTGCTGATGGGGGCCTGGCGGTGCGGCGGCAGTGCTGGCACCAGGCTCAGTCACCTTTGTACCGCTTGTTAGCGGTCTGGTTGGTGGGGCCAGGTACAGACAGAAGCACAGGTAGCCCCCAGGGGGAAGCTCAGCACCACGACAAAGCCCACTGGGAGGAGGATCCTTGGGAAGGTCAGGAACAGGTACTGAATAAGGACGACGGGGTCAACAGCCTGCAAGTGTCCGAGGTCATTGACGTAAGTCTCCAGGTACCAGTGTGACATCACCGCCAGCTGGACCAGGAACACGGTGCTCACCACGGCCATGGTGGCGGCCGAGACTGTCAGCGTCAAGAGGTAGGAGAGTAAATACTGGGTGTTCCAGGCCCTGATGCAGTTTTTCACTCACACACAGTGATGGTCAAACTGGTGCACACACAGGTTACACACCCGGTGCTTGGACAGTGCTTGTTTCCTTAAATCACAAGTAGGGCACCTCACGTTCTTTGGGAACATCACATCGAATGCATAAGCTTAAAGGACCAGTAATTCATTTGCTTTTGTTGTGGTACCAGTGTTGGTTACAGAACTAAGGGCAAAGAAGGAAAAAAAAAAAAAGCAAACAGGTTTACAATCAGCAGTAGATAAGGCAGAAAAATGTAATACAAAGAGAACTCCAGCTCTTGATAGAGGCCAAATATTTCCCAGGTATATTTAGTATAAACCATCCCTTGCAAGATTAGATGCAGGATAACGGAGATGCAGCTTCTTGTGTGGAAGAGGAAATGAACCACTCTTAGCATGGCTCTCTGAAGATATTCTGGAATTATATATGAAAATATCTGTGCTCCTCTGCTGATTAGGTCTTGCAAGTCATGGGTTTTTGAGCTAATGCAGATCATCACAGAACCAACCAGCACCAAAGCCAGACAGAGCCAGAAGAGAACCAGAGAGTCCATCCTGGGGATATTTCTTTTGTCTGGATAGCTTTCAGCCAGCAGCTCTGACATTCCTTCTCTGAACATTCATGGAGAACTCAAATGGTGTCTCCTCTTGCGCAGTGGCGTGCTCCTGGCACAAGAGGTGGTACCCACAGCTACAGGAGGCATGGTTCTGACGCTGGGATCTGTCAACACCAGCTGCCTTGGGCTGGCACCTCCAGGGCACGTCCCCAGACCCACTCCAGTGTTCTTGCCTGGAGAATTCTATGAACAGAAGAGACTGGTGGGCTACAGTGCATGGGATCACGAAGAATCAGACTGGACTAAGTGACTTTCACTCATTTACTCCCTCCCTCATATATAACTGGGCTTCCCTGGTGGCTCAGATGGTAAAGCATCTGCCTGTAATGTGGGAGACCCGGGTTTGACCCCTGGGTTGGGAAGATCCCCTGGAGAAGGAAATGGCAACCCACTCCAGTACTCTTGTCTGGAAAATTCCATGGACGTAGGAGCCTGGTAGGCTGGTACCCTGGTAGTCCATGGGGTCGCAGAGTCGGACACGACTGAGCAACTTCGCTTTCACTTTCTTTTATATGTAACTGAATCACTGTGCTTGACCCCTGAAACTAACACAACATTGTAAATCAACTATACTTGAATAAAAAGATATAGAAAAAAAAGAATGTCCTACTTCAAATTGTCCCACCAAATTTGAAGTCACAACTCCTCCCCAGCATCCAGCACAGTGTAGACCAAAGTAGGTGCTCAAAAGCTTGAAGACTGAGTACTCACTAAATGTTCGTGCATGTGGGGTAGGTGCCTGGGGAAAATGAAGATGAATCCAGCACAGATCTGTGCTGACCTGGGGAGGTGCTGGGTGCGGGGAGCTCCAGCTGCTGCCAATCCTGGGGCTGACCAATGATACAAACCACAGCTTCTATCTCTCACCCATCTGTTCAAGGAATACTGTGAGCCCCCTAAGATAATTTTTTGCTCCTCACAGGGAGGAGCTGTTTCTTTTTAAAATTTTTTTGACTTTAATCTTTATTTACTTGTTTGTTTTATATCTTAGGCCAGGTGGTGTGCAGCTTGTGGTATCTTAGTTCCCTGACCAGGGATCAAACCCGTGCCCCTTGTGTTAGGAGTGCAGTCTTTATCACTGGGCCACCAGGGAAGTCCCAGAAAGTACTATGTCTTACTGAAAGGGACTTTCATTTCACAAAAGCAGCAGCAAAATGACTGTTGACCAGAATTGTGAACTTTGCCTAATGGTTGTTGCTAAGGCAGCAGACCCTAAAACAGGGGCTGGTACTGATAAATACTGAGTGAAATAGGGGCTGGTACTGGTATAACAGGCGCTGATAGCAGGTTCTGTCTGATGAACAATTTGTTGCCAGTAACTCCACTCTGTATTTATAGCACAACATGATTTTATAAAAATTCCCTAATGGAATATGGTACAGAATTTCATGCAAGTGATTTCTAAAAAGACTTCTAAGGTCAAAGAAAATTAACCTTGATAAAATGTGAAGCAATTAAAATAAGTTTTAACAATTAAAACTTTAAAATACATAAAGTTTATATGTACAAATTCATGTACATGTATGTACACACATATGTACATTTATCTATATCTACCTACTTAACACACACACAAAATTAATAGGAAATGCCCAATGTTTACAGTGGTTTCTTTTGGATCATGGAATGATAAGTGATTTGGATCTTTTTCTTTTGTATTTCCAAATGCTTTATAATGCTTATGTATTATTTTTCTAGATGATATTTTATGATCAGAATACGAAGACTTTTTAAAAAAATTATGAAGTGAAACTGATAAATGATAATAATGTGTTTGTCACATATAGGTCCTATCACAAATATCCCATATTTTAGATTATGCAACTTGGTTATGGTCTTCCAGGAAGCTAATGGTGAGACTGAGAATTAAGTTTGGGGAATTCCGAGCATCTTTGCCATCTTCTGGAGAGGTCTTGCCCACTTACCTAAGGAAGACAAACTGCTGACATCACTTGTTTCGTGATGTGTGTACCGTTTGGAGGGACAGGAGATGGCAGCTGCAGGGGGATGTCTTCCAAGGAAGTGTCTCCCACCTGAAATGGAAAGCAGAGTGAATCTGATTTGTCACAGGCCTCATGAATATTGATTGCCAGCTCATTGTAGTTCCGAGCGACTATTCAGCTTTGTTCTTTGTGTTACACTGGGATCCAGTTGTTCATTGGCACAGAGAAACCAAGTGTTTCCACTTTGACATATCAATCTTTCTGTCTACTGTATTTATTTATCAGTGTATTTGTAAGAAAGTCTGTATGCAAAAGAAAATGGCTGAAGAAGTGAATTCAGGTATGGGCGGGACTAGGTGTGCAATTGTATTATTCCATCTTCTCTGGCCAGGGATTTTGATGGGAGGCAAAAGTGTGATCAGCATTAGCAAGAAGAAAGGGTTGTCTTGGAGATGGGCCACTCCGGACCATCAGAAGGACCAGGAGCTTCTTCCAGATTCACTCGAAACCACAATGACTTATGCTGGCCCTCTAAAGTGAAGCACAGACACCAATGGGGGGACAGTTGGTGGAGGAGGACAGGGGGATCCATGGGGTGAATGAGGTAGGGAGGCAGAAAAGGAAAATTTTCCAGTTCCCATTGAGGAGTTCTCTGTGTGGACTCCATGGTGAAAATAAAAAATCCCTTTGAGTCTATAGTTATGCCCACTCTGCTAAAAGTAAGACCGCTTTCTGATAACGGACCCTAACTTCATGCCATAGTAGGTGTGATGGGCAAAATGAGCACTTAGAGAGAGAATCCTACATTTCTGCATGAAGATCCATGGAGAGGATTCAGCTTGGCCTTGCTGAGCGCTTGCTATGTTCTGCCCTCAAGTCATGCTGTGGAGGCAGGGAAAACAGTTTCTCTCCTGGGGCAGCAGAGTTTGTGCTCCTGTTAAGTCTGGAACTCAGGCAAAGCTTCTGCAAAAGCAATCTCGGTGGTTCTCCAGCGCATAGAATTTCTAGGAGGAAGGCTGGACGGGGCTAGAGAATATGATACAAAATCTGATTTATATAAATAACTATTTATATACTGTTATATTTTCTATAAATATATATATGTTGTTTTATTTTGTTTTTGAAGTTTTTATGTACCTCTATTCTTGAGTGATTGTCTAATTATTTAATGAAATGGAATAAACTAAGTCCCATAAATCAAGTCCCAAACTGCATTTGGCATGACCAATGTAGTTAGTCACAAATGACTGTTATCAATATAAAATAACATTTGTAGGTTATAGGTTTTCGAGTTTATGAAAGATTTGCACAAACTGTATCCCATTTAATATAGCAAACCTGTGAAGTAGGGCACACACACACACTTTCTAGGCTTCCCTGGTGGCTCAGAAAGTAAAGAATCTGCTTGCAGTGCATGAGACCCGGGTTTGATCCCTGGGTTGGGAAGATCCTCTGGTGAAGGGAATGGCAACCTACTCCAGTATTCTTGCCTGGAGAATTCCATGGGCAGAGGAGCCTGGTGGGCTACAGTCCATGGGGTTGCAAAGAGTTGGACACGATTGAGAGATTAACACACACACACAAAGTAGGAATTAGTATTCATAATTTAGAGATGAAGAAAGTGAGACTTAGAGGGTGAGAAGTATTCAAAACCACACAGCTAATAAGAGGCAGAATGAGGATTTTTAACCCTCCATTTCTTACAGTTAAGCCCAGCTTTCTTTCTGTCTTTCCATCCTCTTCTTCCTTTACCTCTTGGGGTTAAAATGAACTCTCCTTTGGCAAGATGGATAAGGCAGAATTTCTAGACATGGAATTGGTGGCTAAGAGCTTGGGGCATCTTTCGCTCTTCATATCATGTTGATTTGCAGATATCAAGGAGAGGTTCAGGACAGTGGGAGGATGAGAGCATAGTGCACTCCAATTGTAGCCACACTATTTCTCCATTATTTTAATGCCAAGCACCGATCTAAGCTCTGGGGGGTGCAGGGGGGAATGAGGTGGATGTGGATTCTGCCCTCATGTAGCCTTGAGCCATATACAGAAGGCAAGTGTTAAAGCATTCACTCTTCATTCTACTGAATGCTATGAAGGGATGCACCATGCACCTTTAGACAATATGGGGTCTAAGACAGGAAGATCCAACCTCGGTGTATCTGGTAAGGCTTCCGAGAGGGAATGATGTTCACGTAGAATGAGGCACTTTTGAAGGATTTAAAGAAAGTCGAGCTGAAATGAGTAAAGAGAAGAGCTGTTGACCAACGAAAGTGAGTTGGGACCAAGTTCTGAAGGGAATGTAAAAACTTCACTCTTTGTCCCAAGAGTAATGGGAAACAGTTGAAGGATTTTTACCAGGAGTGTGACATGATCAGATTTGAATTTTCAAAGTGTTATTTTGACTGCATTGTATATGACAAATATGTCTATGAATTTTGGACCTGGTGAGTTTGAGGTGGTGTGTGACATCCAACTGGTTGATGAGCAGGTGGACATCCAGAGCTTAGGAGAAAGTCTAGGGTACAGAAGCAGATGGGAGAGAGGGTTCAGCATAAATGAAACCAAGAGGGTGGATGAAATCTACTTGGGAAAAAGGTAGACAAAGCGAAACTATCCTCCATTCTACAAACACTTATTGCCCATAGTGTGCCTAGGCATATTTTAGGTACTTGGGCTACAGAGTAAAAGAAGATAAAAATCCCTGCTCTGTGAGTCCTATATTCTAATAAAGTAGGGGGCGGGGGTAGAGAAAGGAAGACAGACAATGAATAATTGATATATAATTAAAATATATACTTTGAAGTATGTTGCAGAAAGACAAAACAGAGGAAGCTTAAGGGAATTGGGCCTGGGGTGGGGGAAGGGTGGCTTGCAATTTTAAATAGGGTGATCAGGATGGACTCATTGAAAGGCTCAGGGAGTGAGCCAAGAAGAAGAGCATTTCCTGCAGCAGAAGTGGCTCATACAAAGGCCCCGAGTAAGAGTGAGCCTGGTCTGTTTGAGGAACAACTTAGAGGCCCCATGGCTGGAGTTAGGAGATGAGGTCAGACAGACAACAGGAGATATGAGCACAGAGGGCTTTGTGGGTATTGTAAGGCCTGTGGATTTCACTCTGAAAGGAGGACCAAAGGAAAATGTAAAGAGGAAGGGTGACATGATGGGACAAGTGGTTGCTGTATCAGGAATGGACTGTCGAGGACAAGGTAGAAGCAGAGACCAGCAGACTCTTGCACTTATCCAGGTGGGTGGGATGGTAGCTCACACTTGGGTGGTAGCAGTGGAGGAATGGGGAAGTGGTTGGATTCTGGGCCTGAGATCTGGACTGGAACCCATAGGCCAACCGTCAGCTATTTATTGTGATGTGGAAAAAAAAAGTGTTAGTTGCTCAGTGGTATCCAACTCTTTACAACCTCATGGACTATAGCCCACCAGGCTCCTCTATCCGTGGAATTCTCTAGGCAAGAATACTGGAGTGGGTGGCCATTCCCTTCTCCAGGTAATCTTCCTGACCCAGGGATCAAACCTGGGTCTCCTGCATTGCAGGCAGATTCTTTACCATCTGAGTCATCAGGGAAGCCCATTTATTGTGGTATTGTTTGCTGAATTAAATGGAATAGAATCAGTCCCTCTAACTAGTCACAATGGCAGATAAGAGAAATATTTATTGTTTTCAAAAGTTTCCAAATGATCTACTTTGAGAGATAACTAAAATACTTCAGTCAATAAGAAGAACAAGAGTAGGAATGATATAAATAGGAATGATATAAATGAACTAATTTATATCTATTATATGTTGAATGCACTGTTGAAGACTTTATATATGTTAGGTTTACTGTTTTTCAGTTTTATGTAGTTCAGCCTGATACCTCATTCCATCATAACAACCAGCACTTGCCTGGTGGTCCAGGGGTTGGGAGTCCACCTGCCAGCGCAGAGGACCCTGGTTCGATCCCTGGTCTGGGATGACCCCACGTTCTATGGGGCAACTGACTGTGCACCATGACTAGTGAGCTCTCTATCTAGAGGCCGAGAGCCTACCTGTGTGCCTAAGCCTGTGCTCCACGGCAAGAGAAGCCACCACATTGAGAAGCCGGTGCACTGCCCCCAGGGAGTAGCCCCTTCTCGCCACAACTAGAGAAAGCCAGTGCATAGCAACGGAGGCCCAGCATAACCAAGGGGAAAGAAAAATAAAAAAATCTTGACAACCACTTTGTGAGTTGAGTGCTGTTACTCCCATTTTATAGACGAGGAAATTGAGGCTCCGGAGGATGAAGTAGATAATAAGTAGTTTTATAAAACATTGTACCAAAGGATATAATCTAGGATGAAGTGATATCATTTATACAGTAAATATTATACTAGTCTATTCGGGGGCTATTTATGTGGGCTGAAATCATTCAGGGAACCTCAAGGTATAGAGAAACCTGAGTTAGGCTTTGAAAAAAGGTTGGACGTCATGAATTTGTAGAGGTGGAGAGTAAAGTAGAGGACATTCCAGATGGAGGGAAATGTTCTTGCAAAGTCACCGAGTTGGGACTTCAATGAAGGTATTAGGGAGGGAGTAGGGGACCAGTCTTGGAGAAGGCAATGGCAACCCACTCCAGTGTTCTTGCCTGGAGAATCCCATGGATGGAGGAGCCTGGTGGGCTGCCATCGACAGGGTTGCACAGAGTCGGACACGACTGAAGTGACTTAGCAGCAGCAGCAGGGGGACCAGTCTGGCTAAACTTAGTGGTTTAACTGATGTAGGAGTTTCCTGTGGCTGCCCTAACAAATTCCCACAAACTGAGTGGCTTCAAACAACAGAAATTTATTCTCTTACAGTTCTGGAGAGTAGCAGTCCAGAGTCAAGCTGTCGACAGTACCATGCTCTCTGGAAGTCTCCAGGGGAGCATCTGTTCCATGCTTTCTCTTAGCTTTTTTTCTTGCCACGAACCCTCGACATCCCCCGCTTTGTAAGTGCCTCCTTCCAGCCTCTGTCTTGTCATCATATGTCTTCTCTTTGTTATGTCTGTCTCAGTGTCTCTTCTCTTCTTATAAGGACATCAGTCATATCAGGTTAGGGCCCACACCAGTTCAATATGACCTCATCCTTTTTTAATTTTTAAAAATTTTTATTGAAGTATGGTTGAGAAGTGTAGGAGGAGAAGAGGGTGGCAGAGGATGAGATGGTTGGATGGCATCACCAACTCAATGGACTTGAGTTTGAGCTAGCTCTGGGAGATGGTGAAGTACAAGGAAGCCTGGTGTGCTGCAGTCCATGGGGTTGCAAAGAGTCAGACACGACTGAGCAACTGAACAAACAGTTGATTTACAATCTTTGAGGTATATAGCAAAGTGAATCACATATTCTTTTTCAGATTCCTTTCCATTATACGTTATTACAAGATATTGAATTCAGTTCCCTGTGCTGTACAGTAGGTCCTTGTTTATTTTATATACAGTAGTATGTATCTGTTAATTCCAAATTCCCAATTTATCCCTCCTCCCACCTTCCCCTTTGGTAACCATATGTTTATTTTTGATGTATGTGAGAGTATGACCTCATCTTAACTCTATTATACCTGCAAAGATCCTATTTCCTAATAAGATCACATTTTCAGGTACTGGGTACAATTCCCTCTGGGCTTCTCAGGTGGCTCAGGGGCAAAGAATCCGTCTGCCAATGCAGTAGATCTGTGTTTGATCCTTGGGTCAGAAAGATCCGCTGGAGAAAGAAATGGCACCCTGCTCTAGTATTCTTGCCTGGGAAATCCCACGGACAAAGGAGCCTGGAGGGCTACAGTCCATGGGGTCCCTAAAAGAGTCAGACAGGAGTGAGCAACTAAATAGCATGGTTCCCTTACAGGTCCGGGTGCAGTTGGAACTTCAGCGTATCTTTTTGGGAGACACAGTTGATCCTGCTATTTGCAACACCTGCTAAGCAAATAGTAGGTGACTAATTATTTGCTGAAGAAATAAAGAAAATGAATGACATATGATTGGATATAAGATGTGCACGTGGTTTTTTGAGACTACTGTGGATCTGAAATGCTGGGTAGAGGAGTTTGGACAATGCTTTCTCTAGGGTGGTAAAGCTTGTTGAGAAACACTGAGTTGATTTTATAGGGTCAAGCAAGGGAGAATTGTAGCTTATAGCTTGAGATTTAAGAATTCTAGATTTTCAGTCTATCTAAAGATGTCACCAGACTTTTGTCCCTTGATTCTATTAAAAAATACATATTGTTAAAAATACCAGTTGCCAGCTTGGAACACCCAAGTAGCAAGTCTGTGGTCTCAGAACAGAGATTCTTTTTCTTGAGTTAGTGTCTTTGAAAGAAGCAGTAATGGACTCAAAAAAACATGTTAAGGAAAATAAACATGTTAAGACCAGCATGAACGTGGTATCATTTTCTATAATGGAAGAGTCTAAAGATAGCCCCTATGATTATAAATCATCACCATAGACAGCATATCCCCCCTGAGCTTCCTCAAGTCTTTCACAAACATGACCTATTACATTTCTCACCTTTTCACAACTTTATTAGAGGGGCTGATATTTTGGCTCACAAGTCAGACTGAATTTGCAACAAACAAGTCCAGGCAGGTGGTTTCTTCTTAGATCCCCCATGCTGAGCCCTATAGGCAGGCACAGGTGCTGTGTTGACAGGTACAAATCAGCTGTAGACAGCATGCCTTGCAGCTTTGGTCTCTTTAGAAACGTGAAGCAGTCATAGACATCTAGCAGCCTATACTTCTGAACCCATCTGCTATGGGTTGAACTGTGTCCCCTAAAAAGACATGTTGAAATCTTAACCTCTAGGACCTCAGAATGGGACCTTATTTGGATGTCAGATCTTTGTAGATGTGATCAAGTTAAAATGAAGCCATTACCTTGGGCCATAATTCAACATGACTGATGTCCTTATGGAAGAGGGGAATTTGGACCGGGACTAAATGAGGAAAAGGCCACATGAAGGTGGAGACATATAGGGAGCAGGCCATGTGATGACAGATGCAGAGATTGAAGGGCTCCAGCTCAAGCCAAGGAAAACCAAGGATCCTCAACAATTCCAGAACCTGGAAGAGGCAAGGAAGGGTTCTCCCCTTCCTTTTGAGGAAGCATGGCCCTGCTGACACCTTGATTTCGAACTTCTAGCTTCCAGAGCTGTGAGAGAATGAATTGCTATTGGTTTAAATCACCTAATTTGTAGTCCTTTGTCATGGCAGCCTAAGGAAATGAAAACATTTTTCCTTTCCCCAGTGTTTATCTGCCTTAAGTTTCATTTCTCTAGGCCCTTGTAGCCTGTTGGGTTAGCTTAGCTAATTCGTTATTACTAGGATCTTTGCCGGAGAAGGCAATGGCACCCCACTCCAGTGTTCTTGCCTGGAGAATCCCAGGGACAGGGGAGCCTGGTGGGCTGCCGTCTATGGGGTCGCACAGAGTCGGACACGACTGAAGGGACTCAGCAGCAGCAGGTCTTTGCAGCTGTTGCTGGCAGTGTGGGGAGGGCGTGGGGAGTTGCTGAGCACCACATGCTCTGTGAAGGGACTCTGTCTGGTAGGTCACCCTCAGATGTGCTAATTGGGGAGAGTTTAATGAAGGGAAACACAAAGGTGGACAGGGGCAAGGAAACTAACAAGGATGATGAAGGATGACTCCTACTAACTGGAGCTCATAATGGAAGATGCCATTACCACCCCTTGACCTAAAGGAGTCAGGGACGGACAGTCCCAGAGCCAGGGATGGCAGTAGCTGAGGTCGTAGGAGGTGGCTGTCTAACAGGATCTGCATGGCAAGGAGGGAACCAGGGGGATACACATCTGCTCATTCTCTTCTTCCATCCTCTGATACCTGTTTGCTTCATCCAACCAGAAGCTGGAGGGCAGCTGGCATGGAGCCTATAAAGGTTAGCTTTTCTGGGTTACAAAGACGGGTGAAGCAGTTTAGAGAGTGGGTTCTCAAGAAGAGATGGGGGCAGAGACTGTGCAGAGACCATGCCATATGGGGGCAGGGAGCCAGTTTTCAGCAGCCTACCCTTCCCCCAGCTTCAATTTGCTCATCCAAGGATATGCCTGGTGTGAAAGTCCCCATTTTGATCCTATTTGCATTTTGGTGGCACCTATTTTTATGTGAGAAATAGCTGTCTCTGAATGCTAAGTTCTAATGCAGTTTCTTTTAAAGCTCAAGGGCGATGGGGGCAGAGGCGGAGGGAAAGAAACCTAACAAAAATGGGACAGATAATGGTGGATTGTTAGCTTGGAGGAAAGGATTGCCAGGAGGAAAATACTGACTAGGGATGAGGTTAGAAAGAAAAAAAAAATCATGTGCTAAGGGGAAGAAGGTGAGCTCTATTCCAGTTAATAGAGAAAATGAGCTAGAGAAAGATGTGGAAAGATGACCCGAATGCAATCTTGAGAGAAATCTGCAGGAGATTTCTGTGTGCAAGAATCAGGGAGAATGAAATTGTATCTTTCTCACCAGAATGTAGTGAGAAACAGATTAGTCAGTGTAAGGAACAGTGCTCTTTTGTTATGAAGCACTGTGTACATTAAAAATGTATAGCAACAGTCACTATAACAGCCCTCTAGTTGGGGGTACAAGGAGATGCCTGAATAATTTCAGCTACCCTGATGAATGGTGTATGGCTAATCATTATCATTTTCACCCACAATAAACAATAGAGACTTCATTTCATCAACTAAAATAGGGTAGATCTAAGAACAGAAATCAGAAAATTGAGAGAGAAAAGTTTGCAACTTCTGCTTTGCCAAACTCCTGCATGTTCCCCTCTTAATTCACCCTATGAGAGCCTCAAGGACATGGCAGGTTTTGGGACCTAACTGACTGGGCAATAGGAGATGTTTCTGAATTTCTTATGAGCAAGTATATGGAGGAAAGCTAGGACCATACTTCCATTACTAAGGGCAGACGATGTTCAGTTTTCTTGGTGTGGCCATAGCAACAGTAAGTAGGAATCTCAAAGAACTTTCAATTGTTGTTGTTGTTCAACCACTAAGTCGTGTCCAACACTTTGTAACCCCATGGACTGCAGCATGTGAGGCCTCCATGTCCCTCACCATCTCCCGGAGTTTGCTCAAACTCATGTCCATTGAGTCAGTGATGCCATCCAGCCATCTCATCCTCTGTCATCGCCTTCCCCTCCTGCCTTCAGTCTTTCCCAACATCAGGGTTTTATCCAATGAGTTGGCTTTTTGCATCAGGAGGCTGAAGTATTGGGGTTTCAGTTTCAGCATCAGTCCTTCCAGTGAATATTTGGGTTGATTTCCTTTAGGATTGACTGGTATGATCTCCTTGCTATCCAAGGGACTCTCAAGAGTCTTCTCCAGCACCACAATTTGAAAGCATCAATTCTTTGGCACTCAGCCTTCTTTATGGCCCAACTCTCATATTGGTACACGTGTTGCTGTTCAGTTGCTCAGTTGTGTCTGATTCTTTGTGACCCTGTGGACTGCAGCATGCCAGGCTTCCCTGTCCTTCACTATCTCCCAGAGCTTGGTCAAACTCATGTCCACTGAGTCGGTGATGCCATCCAACCATCTCATCCTATGTCATCCCCTTCTCCTCCTGCCTTCAATCCTTCCCAGCATCAGGGTCTTTTCTAATGAGTCAGCTCTTCCCATCAGGTGGCCAAAGTATTGGAATTTCAGCTTCAGCATCAGTCCTTCCAATGAATATTCAGAATTGATTTCCTTTAGGATTGACTGGCTTGATCTCCTTGAAGTCCAAGGCACTCTCAAGAGTCTTCTCCAACACAACAGTTCAAAAGTATTAATTCTTTGGTGCTCAGCTTTCTTTGTGGTCCAACTCTCACATCCATACATGACTACTGGAAAAACCACAGCCTTGACTAGATGGACCTTTGTCAGCAAAATAATGTCTTTGCTTTTTAAAACAGTGTCTAGGTTGGTCATATCTTTTCTTCCAAGGAGCAAGCGTCTTTTAATTTCATGGCTGCAATCACCATCTGCAGTGATTTTGGAGCCCAGAAAAATAAAATCAGCCACTGTTTCCACTGTTTCCCCATCTATTTGCCATGAAGTGATGGGACCAGATGCCATGATCTTAGTTTTCTGAATGTTGAGTTTTAAGCCAACTTTTTCACTCTCCTCTTGCACCATCATCAAGAGACTCTTTAGTTCCTCTTTGCTTTCTGCCATCAGGGTGGTATCATCTGTATATTTTGAGGTTGTTGATATTTCTTCCCACAATCTTAATTCCAGCTTGTGGTTCATCCACCCAATACCTTCAGTTCAGTTCAGTTCAGTCTCTCACTCATGTCTGACTCTTTGCAACCCCATGGACCTCAGCATGCCAGGCCTCCCTGTCCGTCACCAAATCCCAGAGTTTACTCAAACTGATGTCCATTGAGTTGGTGATGCCAATACCTTGGTTCTGCTCTAACTTAAGTACTTAACTCTTCTCTGAATTCTTTTAGTAGGTTTTTGACATATCAAATTTCCAGCCCATTTTCTTCATTGTCACGTGAGTTATCTTCCTATAAACAAGTCAGACAGTTCTACCCCCTCAATATCTTCAATGGCTCTTTCTTGGTCAAAGTATCTGGCTCAGTACCTGTCTGTAGCTTTAAGGCCTTCCAGGATTGAGCCCTGATCTGTCTTTTCAGCTTCCTCACTCACTATGCCTGTCTCTGCCCCTGCATGTGTCACACTGCACTCCTCACTCTCCCCTGAATTTGTCATTCAAATCTCTATGCTGTTTCTTTTGGCCACGTCATAAGGCATGTGGAATTGAACCCATACCCCCTGCCTTAGGAGCATGGGATCTTAACTACCGGACCACCGGTGGAGTCACGCAAACCTCTGTGTTTTTATACTGTCTGTAGAATCTTCTTAGCTTCCATTCAATTCTAGATCTCCACATGGCCTTTCCTGGGCCACCTAGTTGAAATCAATTATTCCTGACTTCATCTTTCCACAGTATTTTTCGTATTCCTCTCCTATAGTTCTTATTTTTACATTGCTTTATATTATAGCTAGTTGCCTTCTCTCCAGATTGTATGCATCTCAAGGGCAGCTATTGAATCATATTCCTTTCTGTGTTCATCCCATAGAGCTTCACACGGAGCGTGCATGCATACTTAGTCACTAAGTCGTGTCCGACTCTTGCAACTCCATGGACTGTAACCTGCCAGGCTCCTCTGTGGGATTTCCCAGGCAAGAATACTGGAGTGGGTTGCCATTTCCTCCTCCAGGGATAGAACTCCAGAATGGAACCGACATTGTTCTCCGTCTCCTGAATTGGCAGGCAGATTCTTTACCACTGAACCACCTTTGTATATAGTGTTAGTCAGTTAGTTCAGTCATGTCCAACTCTTTGCAACCCTATGGACTGCAGTATGCTAGGCTTCCCCATCCATCACCAACTCCCAGAGCTTCCCTGTCCCTCCCACCAACTCCCAACTGCCAAACTCACGTCCATCGAGTCGGTGATGCCATCCAACCATCTCATCGTCTGTCGTCCCTTCTCCTCCTGCCTTCAATCATTCCCAGCATCAAGGTCTTTTCCAATGAGTCAGTTCTTTCTATCAGGTGGCCAAAGTATTGGAGCTTCAGCTTCAGCATCAGTCCTTCCAATCCATATTCAGGATTGATTTCCTTTAGGATTGACTGGTGTGATCTCCTTGCAGTCCAAGGGACTCTCAAGAGTCTTCTCCAACACCACAGTTCTAAAGCATCAATTCTTTGGTGCTCAGCCTTCTTTATGGTCCAGCTCTCCGTACATGACTACTGGAAAAACCATAGCTTTGACTATACATAGTGGGTTCTCTGCAAATATTAGCAAATGAATGAATCCTAAGCAAATCCTACAGTATGGATCACTGAGAGGCTGGTGTTGAAGTATATATCATAGTTTCAGAATTCCTGATCTAAAACATTCCTGGTGGTCCAGCAGCTAAGACTCTGTACCCCCAATGCAGGGGGTCCAGGTTGATTCCTGGTCAGGGAACTGGATTCCACATGCTGCAACTAAGACCCAGCACAGCTAAAAAGAAAAAAAAAAAAAGATTTCCTGATCTTTCTTCGCCAGAGCCAGAAGTTCAAAAGGAGGTGATTTAGTTGGTGGAGAAGTAGTCTCTGGGAAGTCTGAAACGGAAGCGCAGCTGTACTCCATTTCATTTTGTTCCTGTAGATTTTGTCTCATGGCCTTGACTTGAAATTTCAGTTGGAAACTTGAAATGCAACGAAAATAGTTTCTTCTGTGTCACCCAATAATAAGGCTTTTGAAAACCTTCATTTCCACGTAAACATTTCTCTTGAAAATCATCTCTGCTACAAAGTGGGGCTAATTCAACTGCCATCCATGCGGATGTAGTTGTGAGGATGACTTTAAATGGGACATTTTTAGACTCTCCAATATGTCAACAAGTTAAGAGTTTCATTCATTTAAAAAATGTAAATAAATGCAGCTGCATCTGGTTATACAGACAATAAAAGTGAGATCGTGGTGGTGCTAAAGCAAGTGGGAAGATGCTCTAAATTGAGAGAGACAACCAGCTTCGAGCCTAATTTAAGGAGTACCAATAAATATATTTAGAAAACTCATGCAACAAAACTCATACCTCCAGCTCATCTTTTTTTTCCCCCACTCTGTGAGCTAGCTGAACTCATCATGACAACTTCAGAACAACAAATAAAGAACTGGCTGCCTACCAAAACATCAAGTGGTGAGAAAGGAAAGTCACGTGCATCAAGCATGCATGTTGGAATTCTCCATTACTCTACATAAAATAATTATATAACTTTGTATTTCCCATTAGAATCTTTTGTTGAGTTAAGCAGTGTTCAACTTTCAAAATCTAGATTTCCAGAAATCAAAGAAAGTCTGTTTGTTTGAAGATATAATGTATTTTTCTCCTAAAATGTCATTATAAATGCAACTAGGTACCCGGGCTGGCTCAGTAAAGCCATTTAAGCTTAAAACAGTGATGCCATATTGTATATTTGTGAGGAAAATTAGTTTAAAAAAATGTTTGCACTGCACTATTAGCCTTTATGTAAGTAATTTGATCTCTCATCCTTAAAATTGATGAAGAAAGGCTTTCATTCTTACTAAATGATAATGCCTGTGGAAAAATAGATTTCATTAAAGGAGAATGAAAATATAGATTGGTACTATAGTGGAGAGTCTGAAGGGAAATTTGGGCTCTTTCCCAGGCCTTCTAATTTGCTACTATTGGTTCTTGATGACATTACATTTCACTCCCAAATATAGGGCCTTCTTTTTTCCTCACATGGATATATCACCAGTACTACTTTAAACTTATCATTCATGATTAGGGTCATTTTTCTTTGACTCACAAATGGAAAAAAGGGGGCACAAGAGACATTTTCCTGAGGTAACTGAACAAAAATTACATGAGAGGAAAGAGGGAGAAGAGGCTCTTAAAAAGGCTCTGTGTGCATATGAAAAATAAATTTCCCATAGTGGTGAGTGGAGCTGAGTCAGCAAAAATGCAAGATTTGCCCCCCACCCTCCTTAAAAGAGATAAGAGCTGTTCATTAGATTTGATGGTTCTCTGTCATTCTATTACCTCCTGAGAGGCAGAGACCATCACAGGAACAAGCGCAGAAAGAACACGCTGTGCCACTGGCTGTTCTTTTTTATGGGACATTCATTTATCAGTTGTTTGTAAGTTTGAGATTTACTGCTCTCTCTCATTAACAACTTTGGATTTTATAATTGTGATTTATTTCTCTCATTTTTCCATATGGAGTAAATGAGTATACTCTTTTTTTTAAACTTGTATCTCTCTCTATCACCATCATCTCCCATCCAACTTGCTGCTACTATTGAGGTAATACTTTTATAAGACCTTTCTTCAGCCAAGAAAAACTGCGTGGCTTCCCATTTTCTTCACAAGTAGAAACTTTTCTGCCAAGTGTCCAGATTCTCCATAATAGGACCTCCCCCTTCATAGCCAAGCCCACACCTCCTCCACTTCTCATCAGATCCCTCTTATGTGATTTGGCCAGAATCTTTCCTGTTCTTTGAAAATGCCACAATCATTCCAGCTTCTATGCATCATCAGCTCATGTTCTCCTTGCAATTCATACTTTTCCCCCTAGGTTATCTAAATTCCACCTATATGTAGGAAACAGTGTTTGGAGATCTAGTCTACTTGTAATAATTTTAGCTACCCTCTGGTGATGTTTGTACTACATAACCCAGCCTTTTAAGCTACCCATGATTGGACTAAGAGAGTACATCTGACCCAAATGAAATGATCAGACTCTCTTTCCCAGGAACTTGGAAATGAAAATGAAAAACTGTCTGAGTGTTCAGATTTGGAACATGTGAACTTAGAAACTGAGGGTCAACCACATTTTCCTTTGTGGAAGAGAGACTATGGAAACCTAATGATAGAAAGAGAGCATGCAGTGCTTAGGGTGTTTGGTAGAAAATAACAGAAACCAACTCTGGTTTATTTAAGCAGACTATTTATTTCGAGGTCTTATGTAGCTCTTAGAATCAATGGGGAAGCTGGAAAGCTAAGGTTTGGAAAATGGGCAGGGACCAAGGGAGACTAGGCAGCCAGGGACAGCCAAGGGGTCTGACCAGAGACCGTCTGGTTAGAAGGCCACTGTAGGCTCCATGTCTTGTGTTGTCTCGTACAGGACAATATAGCAGCTGCAACGCTCCTTCTAAAATTTAACTCGGATTATGACACTCTCCTGCTGTTGTATAATAAAGGATTTCTTTGGTCTTTGTCCCAGGTTCCTGGCTTGGTGCTTCTAAAACACCTTAGAATTTCCCAAGTGATAAAAATGCTATTGTTATTCACGGTGAGTCTGGACCATTTATGCTAATGAGATGGCTCTGGATGGGAGTCATTTGGACCTGGAAGCTCTGGACCCCAAGGCTTAGATGAGCATCAGTGGTTGGTAAACACATCCATGTGCTGGGAGGGTGACACATCCTGATTCCTTGGGATGCTCCTAATCCACACCCTATGTGTCTCTTCATTTGACTGGTCCTGATTTGTATCTTTTATAATAAAACTGCAAGTGTAAGTCTAGTGCTTTCCTGAGTTCTGTCAGTTGTTCTGGTAAAATTGAACCTGAGGGAGTCATAGAACCTCCTGAATTTTTAGCCAGTTGTTCAGAAGTGTGGGTGGCCTCAGGACCCTTGAATTTGCAGCTAGCATATGAAGTAATGACAGTCTTCTTGGGGGCTGTGGGGCCTCTGCTGACCCAGGGGCTTGGTATCAAAACTGTATTGCCATATTCCGCCTTCTTGAACTTCCATGTGACTTTTATTAAACCAGAATAAAGCAAACCTTCATCGTGGCCTTGCCACCTGACCTCTCCTGCCTCTCCGGCTGCCTCTCTCACTACTTCCCTCCACATTCACTTCACTCCAGCCACAATGGCCTTTTTTTCTGTCTCTTGTACAAACCAAGCTGGCTTCATTTCAGGTCCTTGCACTTGCTGTTCCCTCTCCCTAGAAGGTCTTTTCTCCAGATCTTTGCCCAGACTTCTCTGAGGGTGAAAGTGCTGTTGGTCTTGTTCACCTCTGTATCCAAGACCTAGAGCCATGACTTTATCGGTTGATTATAGACTCAGAGGTCACACTAGACACCTGGTGAATCTATTCATTGTAATTCTGCAGCTGACAGGGTTAAATTTTGAGTTCTGGTGCTTTAGCTCAACTGGCTCCGTGGCTGTAAGACAAGAGGTTCTCTTTTGCTGTAATAGAAACTTTATGGTTCTCTAACCCTGACATTAGGGATTCCCTGGTAGCTCAGACAGTAAAGAATCCTCCTGCAATGCAGGAGACCCAGGTTTGATCCCTGGGTTGGGAAGATCCCCTGGAGAAGGAAGGGAATGGTTATCCACTCCAGTATTCTTGCCTGGAGAATTCCATGGATAGACAAGCCTGGTAGGCTACAGTCCATGAAGTCTGCAAAGAACTGGACACGACTGAGTGGTTAACACTTTCACTTTGCAGTCCTGACATTAGCTAAGATAGTAAAGCCCTGAACTGGTCTTTTTTTTTTTCCCCACTGAACTCACCGGTGTGTTCAGAAAGCAGCCAGCTCATCCAGAGCCTTTCTAGTCATTGTTCCTACTGAAATGGTCACTTACAGCCACCATTTGGTCTCCTCAAGCCTCACCTCCCATAAGCACTTCCTCCCAAGTGGCCAGTGGTGATAATTTAAGTCACCATTTGCTGCTGTGTACCATGGAGACCAGCATCCCAATTTCTCACTGGTGTTGAGGTAATCACTGCACTCAAGCCAAGATCGCTCAGATGACCAATCCAGATACCTATTTTTCAAGTCAGTTTCCTGGGGCTGTTTTAGAAGCCGAGCATGAGTTTGGTTGGGGAAGCAAAAACTACTCTTGGTTTTTTAAACAGAGGGAATTTGACCCAGGAAATTGGTAGCAAAGGTCTTGGGACGGTGGAACCGCAAAAACTGATCATTTGAGGAGGCCACTGGCCATGCACCTCTAAGGAGGATGCAGACAGTGAACATGCGTTACCAGAGCGCACCACTGTGCTGCTGTTCCGAGCCGGCTTCCAGAGCAGGAACCCCAGAGCCGCCCTCACGCCTGCTGCCGCCGCCACCCCCCCTGCCACCACCACTGCGGCTCTTGCCACTGCCTCTGCTGCTCTTGCTGACGTTGCCACCGGAATCAGGAAAAAGGATCACTTCTCCCTGTCATCTGCTTTTCAGTCTCCTCCCAGTGCCTCCCACTGGCAGAACCAGCTGGCAAGGGAGTGTGCAAAATGCAGCCTCAGGCTTCCGGTCCTGGTGCTGGAGAGGAAGTGAAGCAGGGGGAGTGTTAGCTGAGAGGCCGCAGCTTCTACGTGGCATGAGCTCAAGGGTCACTCCCAGGCAAGCCTTTCTTGCCCACCCAGACTAGAGCAGACAAGCTATGCTCACTCTCAGAACTATACATTTCTATGTGTAAAACTAATGAGAACCTACAGTATAGCACGTTGTGGGGAGGGGGAAGAAGGTGCAATCTGTTTGTAGGACATATATCAAGTTAACCTTAAAAACACATTCCAATATACATTGTATTTCTCTGATAGCTCAGATGATAAAGAATCCGCCTGCAATGCAGGAGACCCTGGTTCGATTCCTGGGTCGGGAAGATCCGCTGGAGAAGGGATAGGCAGTATTCTTGGATTTCCCTTGTGGCTCAGCTGTCAAAGAATCCGCCTGCAATGTGGGAGACCTGGGTTCAATCCCTGGGTTGGGAAGATCCCCTGGAGAAGGGAAAGGCTACCTACCTCAGTATTCTGGCCTGGAGAATTCCATGGACTGTGTAGTCCATGGGGTTGTAAAGAGTCGGACATGACTGAGCGACTTTCACTTCTACAAAAAACATAAAAACCTCCCTGCACATAGTCCTCATAGAACTTTGTATGGATTCTCATTGTATATTATTTTACACATGTATGTAGATGTATGTGCATATTCATATATTTATATATTTATGTCAGTTTATGTTTTCCCTGCTAGATGCTTCTGGAAGGCAGGGCCTATATAGGCTTTGCTCTCCAGGGTCTGCAGTGCCTACATATAATAGACACTCATAAACGTTTGTGGAATAAGTGAAGAGCTCCAAACACCCACACCTTACTGCTCATACTTCATCATTTTCTCTCCTTTAGTCTTAATTCAGTTCCATTTATCATAATATTTCAAACCCCACAAAGAACTGTGAGACTGTTAGTAAGAAAGTTTGCTGCTTAGAAGAGTTCTTATCACCTTTTAAAAAACATGCACATTCAACAACAGTGTGAAACTCCAGAGCATTCCACTCCCTCCAGACTCCCTGCCACTCAGGGTAACTTTCAAGTCTGTGTTGGAAGTCACAGTATTGGGCCTCGAAGGTCTCACCTGGTTTTAAGTTTAGGGGCCTGACTGGGCAACTAGGTGCTTTCGAGAAGGGCATAACAAAAATAGATGTAAGAACAGACACTGGAAAGTGCCAGGCTGAGGAGAGAGGGGCACAGAGGAGGGGAAAGGCCCTGTGGCATTGGATGAAGGTGTGAGGCAGGAAGCAATTTCCCCTGAGTCAGCTTGAACATAGGGCCTCTGTAAAGCCAATATTGGTCTTCCCAGGTGGCGCTAGTGGTAAAGAACCTGCTTAACAATGCAGGAGACAAAAGAGACGTGGATTTGATCCCAGAGTTGGGAAGATCTTGTGAAGGAGGGCATGACAATCCACTCCAGTATTCTTGTCTGGAGAATCCCATAGACAGAGGATCCTGGCAGGCTATCTTCCATAGGGTCACAAAGAGTTGGACATGACTGAAGTGACTTAGCATGCACACAAGGCTAATATTTGGCTTCTACAACATGTATTTGGCTTCCTTTGTGGCTCAGCTGGTAAAGAATCTGCCTGCAATGTGGGAGACCTGGGTTCGATCCCTAGGTTGTGAAGATCCCCTGGAGAAGGGAAAGGCTACCCACTCCAGTATTCTGGCCTGGGGAATTCCATGGACTGGATAGTCCATGGGGTCGAAAAGAGTCAGACAAGACTGAGCGACTTTCACAACATATATGAGTGTGTGAAGTCTCCCATAATAAAGTACCATAGACCGAGGGCTTAAACAACAGAAATTTCTTTTCTTACTATTCTAGAGGCTGAAGTCCAAGATCAAGGTGTCAGCAGGGTTGGTTTCTTCAGAGGCCTCTATTCTTGGCTTGCAGCCCCTTCTCACTGTGTCCCCACATGGTTGCCCCTTGGTCCATGTATGCGAATATCTTTGTCCAGCTTTCCTTTTCTGATAAGGACACCAGTCACATTGGATTAGAGCTCACTTGTAAGACCTCACTTTAACTTAATTACCTCTGTAAAGACAGTCTCTCCAGATACAGTCACATTCTGAGGTACTGGAGGTTAGGATTTCAACACGTGAATTTGGGGGACATGATTCAGCCTATAACACTGTAAACTTGGCTTCCTTCTTGCATATTTGTATATCTCTTTTATGGAAGTTTTTTTCAAACTGAAATCACAATGTATTAACCTGTATCTCCCATGTTGCCAGTTCCCAGAGGGCTTCAGGGAGAACTGGTTTGCAAATAAAAGTGAACAATAGGACACAGTAAAACGCTGTACCCCATCCCTCCAGCACACCTCCAAGCTACTCACTGGTGCTATCAGTGAGCATGAACTTGAGAGGAGAGAAACTGCATGAGAGACCAGAGCCTGTTGCAGCCTCCTAGGGGATGATGGCTGAACCAGAGTTGGGTCAGGGAAATGAGGAGGAGTGACGTTACAGAGCTGTGTGCCTGAGTTGGGATCTACATACCTTGAGAAACATTGGTGAATAAAGAAAAGGAAGGAGTTTCATTGTGACCCAGTGTATCACATGGTTCAACAAATTTATAGTTAAAGATCCCAGAGAAAAATCATGCAAAATGATTTGCATGTCCACTATCATTTTTGTTCTTTCCGGGTCAGTTTCAGTTGATTGATTTTTCTCCTTGTTATGGATTGTTTTTTCCTGCTTCTTTGTATGCCTGGTATTTTTTGGTTGGATACCAGATGCTGAATTTTGGCTTGTTGGGTCCCAGATGCTTTTGTGTTTCCTTTCAGAATTACTGAACTTTGTTTGGAGGTGTGGTTTTGAGATGTGCTTCTAATATTTGTTAGGTGGGACCAGAGCAGCATTTAATCTGGGGGTAATTCCCCCCCCAATACCGACACAAAACCCCTCTCTATACTCTACTGAGGCATCGTGAATCATGAGGGTTTTCACTCTGACTGGTTAAGAGCAGGAACTACTCCGGTCATTGTCCAGGGACTGTTCTTCCTGAGGCTTTCTTGTGATTCTTTTCCCAGCCTTAATTTTTTTCTCATGTATGAGCTCATCAGTACTCAGCTGAAGGTTGAAGGAGGGCCCTCTGTAGGTCTCCTGAGCTCTCTTTCTATGCAACTCTTTCACTTTTGGTACTTTGTCCTTTGAACACTAGGTACCTTGGCTTTCCTGTACACCCATATTTGTGTCCTCAACTCAGGGAGACCATGGAACTCTACCTGGCCTCTCCTTCCTCCTTTCTGAGCCACATCCTAGAAACTCATAAGTTGGTAAGGTGGACCAATGTAAGACTCATGTTTGTATTTCTGTTTCTCAGGATCACTGTCCTTAGTTGCCTGATGTCTAGTTCTTGAAAACCATTGTTTTATATATGTATATATATAATTTTTTTTTTTAATGGAGCTTCCTTTATGACTCAGATGGTAAAGAATGTGCCTGGAATTCAGGAGACCCAGGTTTGATCCCCAGGTTGGGAAGATCCTTTGGAGAAGGGAATGCCAACTCACTCCAGTATTCTTGCCTGGGAAATCCCATGGACAGTGGAGCCCAGTGGGTTACAATAAATGAGGTTGCAAGAATCAGATATGATTTAGTGACTGAACCACCACCCACCGTATATATTTTAATATTTATTTTATTTTTGGCTGTGCTGGGTCTTCAGTGCTGGGTGCAAGCGTTCTCTAGTTGTGGCAAGCAGGGCTTACTCTTTACTTGTGGTGCACAGGTTTCTCATTGAGGTGGTTTCTCTTGCTGAGGAGCATAGGCACTAAGCCTGAGGACTCCCATAGTTGTGGCTTATGGGCTTACTTGCCTCTCGGCATGCGGGGTCTTCCTGGACTAGGGATCAGACCCATGTTTCCTGCATTGGCAGGCGGATTCTTAACCCCTGGGCTACAAGGAAAGCCTTTGTTTTATAGATTTTGTCTAGCTTTCTTGGTAGGTTCATGCAGAAGATAAATCTGGTCCCCTTTACTCCATTTTAGCAGGAACTGGAAGTCAAATAGTCTACAGTTATCTTTTAATCTTTAAGTAATATATTTAAATTTACATTTCCTAGTCTATCAATTCCAAAAATGAATCAGTGTCTTAACTCTTCCTAAGAAATTCAAAAACATTTGCACTCTGATAGTACCTCCCCCCTTGGATCTCCTGTTTTTGGCACATTCTGAAATTTTTTCCCTAATATATTATCATCAAAAGCTTATTATTTTAAAATTGTGTACCTCTTCTTCCAAGATATTTATAATGATCTCATCATGTTTTGTAACTCTAGTTACCAGTTAAGATTCATTTCTATGTTTAACTGAATTCAGATCATCACTAGTTTTTTCTTTCTTTCTTTTTTTTAAAAAAGCTACTTTGGCTTCTTCCTGCATAAGTTCATTATTTTGATTGCGAAATCCACTGTTGAAGGCAGCTTGTGCCATTTACATCAGTGAATTTGCATCGGCTTCTATTATTAGCTTTTAGGCTAAGCACACCTAGAATGGATCAGTCTCTCTGAGTAGACTCATATTGACCAATTTCGTGAGAGATTCATAAGGAATCTAGTATGCTATTTTGTTCATTTATAATGAAAACTTTAAGTCCTTTCAGGACCAAGGTACATTCTTCTGTCAGTGTGTTGTGTCTCAATAGGAAAGTATACCCAGAAGGTCAAATTTTTTCCAAAGCTTCTAGGTTATTTTGTAATCACAGCAACGTAGTTGTGGGGGTGAGTTGCACTTTTAAAATAGTTAAGGATACCAGGTTCAGAGCACCAGTCTCTACTGTAGAGATGTCCCCACTATGCGCACCCAGAATCCATGGGCCAAGGCATCTCCTTTCCTGCACATCTCGGGTAGGTCCCCACAGTTGCCTCTGACATTTGTTTAGTCTGTTTCATTGCTAATTTGATGCCTTCCATGTTTATACCATTTTATCTGCTTCAACTTTGGATCTGTAACAATGCTGAAACAATTTGCTTGTTTATCCAGTGTTTGTTCCTAGCAATATTTTATCTTTAAGGTATTTTTTTAAACATGTTGAATCTCATTAAGAGTTGAGTGTTAGTTTTAGGGGGGACTTTGTAGTTGCCTCTCAGACAATGATCTTCTTTCTTGGAATGTCTACCTGTTATTTGTGACTTGTTCCTTTTTTAATAATGGTCTTATTGTTCCCAACTGTCAGGATCTTGAGAGATGTCCTATATGTATTTGCATTCTACTTAATATTTAGTACAGCATCTTATACAGAGAAAGTGTTTAATAGATATTTGTCAATTGGAATAGAAGGATTTCTTGATCTCCTTCTGTTCTTTGCCATCTTAATGCCCAGATGTAGACTGATGCGCCATGTGTTTTTTAAAAAGGAGATTTGGAAACCTATTTGAGTCCACTTAATATTACAAGGTGGGCTTCCTGGGTGGCTCAGTGGCAAAGAATCTGCCTGCCAATGCAGGAGATGCGGGTCCGATGCCTGGGTCAAGAAGATTCCTTGGAGGAGAAAATGGCAACATGCTCCAATATTCTTGCCTGGGAAATCCATGGATAGAGGAGCCTGGTGGGACTATAGTCCATGGGGTTGCAAAGAGTCGGGCATGACTTAGCAACTAAAACAATAGCAAAAAGCAATATTACAAGGCATGAGTGACTCAAGTCATAAAAGAAGGTAGACGTGGGCGAATGGGGAGGGAAGGGAACTACCAGTTCAAGAAGGAAAATACAAACGAAAATGCCAAAACAGGTATTACTATATTGAGCATAAACGTTTAAATTTTTCAAATACAGTCATTATATCGATGGTTCAGAGTTTATCAGAGCAGCATTACTTAGTTATTGCCCACCCTAAAGGCAGCCTCCCTGACAACAGAACCCAATTATTTCAGCTACGGTTTAGAGGTGGAGTGAAATAACAGGCTTCTAATAGGGGCTAATCAGTTATGCCCACGTTCCTGTATAAACTGTGTTCAGATGAAATTCAATGGATTTCAGTGACAAAGAATAGTGAGGTAATGCCCACTGTGTGTGGCAAAGAGACTGCAGTTTCAGTGGCCATCAGTGAGGTCAGGAATGCTGGCAGAAGGGGATGCAGGAATGTGGACGTGCATCCCCGTTCATTCATATCAGCTCTGGCCCTTCCCCTTGTTCCCCCCTTTCCAAGGCTCTGCCCAGGGTTAGTCACCTCCTGACTCACGTCTTCCACTCTAGGTGTGCTGGGGTAGGTGTACTTGTACATTCCCACACCACACTGTTTCCATACTACCCCGTGCTTCCTGAGACTGCAGCCCCAAAACCACTGGGCCATAACTGCCCATTTACTTCTTTGTCTCTCTCAGGGGTAGGACTGTGTCTTCTTCATCTCTGAATAGAGTGCTGTTGGGCTGCACCCCACAGGCCTGCAACCCTTGTCATTGCCCAGACACACAAGCAAAGGAAGAGCCTTGAGATAGCAACTGAGACCTCAGTGATCTATTGGATAGGGAATGTTTAAACTTCTGAAGCAAGGTCCTGGGGTGGCCATGTAAGGCAGACAGCAGGCGGGACACAGCAGCAGTCTTTGCTGCTCTGGTCGGGGAGAAGGAGTCTATAGTGGGAATTGACATCAGGTTGGCTCACCAGTTACCAGGGAAACCAGCAGAGGGGCACACCCCTCATAGCCCCTCCGGTCAGTCACCTGGGCAGATGTTTTCCGTTTGATAAACTATTGTAGTGGCGCTGTTCTGATCTGAGCAGGGATTGATCAGAACACCCCCTGGCTGGGGCCAGAGGTCAAGTATGCGGGCAGTTACTGATTAAGCTTTATGATTAGGAGGGAAGGTCAGTCGTGTGACTGGGGTGCAGGTAAAGCAGAGACTGGTTGGGAAGGGGGTGCACAGAGAGCAAGAGAACCACCAATTTATTTATTTATGGCCGTGTTGGGTCTTTATTGCTGTGTGCTGTGTGAGCTTTTCTCTAGTTGTAGCAAGTGGGGACCACTCCATAGTTGCGGTGTTTGGACTTCTCATTGCTGTGGCTTCTCTTGTGGCAGAGCACTGGCTCTAGGGTGCACAGGCTTCAGTAGCTGTGGCCCCTGGGCTCTAAAGCATGGTTGTGGTGGATGGGCTTATTTGCTCTGAGGCATGTAGGATCTTCCAGGATCAGGGATTGAACCTGTGTCTCCTGCGTTGGCAGGTGGATTCTTTACCACTGAGTCACCAGAGGAGCCCTGGAACTGCCATCTTGATTGGCCTGACTGTACAAATGCTTATCACACAGTGGTGTTGATGAGTGTTCAAGATGTACCAGTAGGAAGACCATGAGGATCGGGTGACTGTGAGACGCTTGCTCACCTGGCTGTTATAGGACAGGCACATCCTTGATGACAGAGATGCTAAGGCTTTCTCCAGCCTACAGATATTACACATCTGGAACTCTAGGCATAGGTAAGTTGAGTACAGACTACCCTGGGATTTTTACCATTTTAGATACTCGGTTGGAGGGAGATGTGAAAGTGTGCTTGCTTTACGGGAACTCTCAGGAGCTTATTTGGCTCTTCTGGACAGGTGGACTTTTTGCCAGTTGGCTTGATTCCTGCCATCTTTGCCTAGTGGTGCTGCTTAGCCTGTAAGATGCAGATTGGGTTTCTTCTCCCCTGGCAAGAATTCCTTGCTGTTTCACTCCCACGCCCAAATCTGGTTGGGAGGCCTCCAGTGGGGGGTGGCCATGTTGTGAGTTAGTTTGAGGTTTGGGGGACCCAGCTCATTCACCAGGTTTCGCTCTCTTTAGACTGCAGGCATCTCTCCACTCCCACTGTCCTCCCACCCCAGCTCCCCTACCAAAAATCTGTGCTCCTCTCCGAGGTAGTGCTCCCTAAAATTGGATGTGTATTCTTTCAGACTTTTTTCTATGCATTTACACATAAAACATCAAAAGTGGAGTTTGGATTTCTTTTCTTTCTTCTTTTTACAAATGAGTTCGTACTACAGATTCTTTGGTTTTGGGTCTTTCTTCCTTCTTTTACTTCCTTTCTTCCTCCACTTCTTTCCTTCCCTCTCTCCTTCCTTCCTTCCTTCCTCTCTCTCCCTTCCTTTCCCTCCTCACAAAATGGATGTTTATAAGGAATTATCTCCCTCTTCTAAGGGCCTATAAACTACTTAATTTGCATTCAAATAACTGTCACCTCTGTAGGAAGTATCCATTTGCTGCAGGTCAACTACGCAGTTTGTTGAGGATTAATTAACCATGTAGTTTTCCAAAGTTTCTCTCTTTTCTCTCCATAGGCACAAATAATCCAGCTGGGGGGGAGGGAGGGGTAGAAAACCATTTCAGAGAGCAAAGGGCAAGAGTCTCAGTTGTGAAAGCACTGTCTGTGTCCTGGATTTCTTGTTCTCTGCTCGATTCCTATCTGTCCCCTGGCCCTGAACACCCACTGCTGTTCTGCCTGGAAACAGCCTGACCTTGCCTGGGTGAAACCTGATTGAAGAAGTGTCTGCCTGTCTTTGTGCACATTCACCTTGGAATGATGTAAAAATCATCAAACAGTTGGATAGGGTTCTTACGGCAGATCCACGTTTCTGTGAATGAATAACATTTATTCAATATTTACTCTGTGCCAGGCACAGTTATAAATGCTTTACATGTTTTAACTCAGTTAATCCTCCCAATCTTTTACAGTGGATTCTATCATGCTCCTTATTTTACAGATGAGGAAA
The DNA here is from genome assembly GCF_019320065.1 of Cervus canadensis. Lineage (NCBI taxonomy): Eukaryota > Metazoa > Chordata > Mammalia > Artiodactyla > Cervidae > Cervus > Cervus canadensis. The sequence continues at coordinate 51,298,021 of NC_057398.1, read as the reverse complement.
GTGAGGCTCAGAGAGGTTGAGCCACTTCCCTCAGGATGCACAAAATAAATTTGAACATGAGCAGTCTGACTCCAGATCCTGTGTTCATAGTGTGGAAAGTGTTGCCTCCAGATGTAATTACAGTTTAATGAAGACCAACAACATTTCAGTCACTGTGGGAAGAACTTGGGTTTGGTAAGGCCTTTAATGGTCCTTCTTTGCAGATTCAGGACAAAGCTGGCCAGCGCTGTTTTAGAGATCTAAGAACACTTCCTTTGGAGGCTCCATCCTACAGCATTTAAAAAAATATGTTACAGGAAATGTAATTTTTTTGGCTGTAAACACTTGGAAGACCTGTAAGAAATAATTTTGCTTTCAAAGCAATCAGGCTATGAACAGTTTACTTAATTCACTATTGGTTGTGGTTTCTCATTTACACTTGGAATTTTTGTGAAGAAAGAAAGCCTAACCTGCAGATTGTTTTTCAGCACAATGTAAATTTTATGAATATTAATTTAACAAATGAGGTTGACATTACATTTTGTAGGCATGTAATTAAGCATTTATTAATTGTGGTGTTGTAGTATTCTTTTCATAGTTTATATATATAAATGCTTTTTAAAAACAATCCTAAACTTTTCCCTTGTCCTTGAATGGACTTGTAGACCCAACACTGTGGCTATGGGACCTGATGAATATTTTCAATCATTCATGTTCCTGGCCATACTCCATACCTGCTTGTTCCTCGCAGCTGATCATACGTAGGCAGAATAACTGACCCTCCATCCCAGGTGGCTGTCTGTAAGGCCCCTCCTGCCCCCGATGCGTTGCTCACTGGCAGCTGGTGAAGTTTTACAGGGATCAGCCAAGACTGATGAGGAAGAGTGGCTGTAACTCACAGCAGGCACAGTGCTTTGATCTTATCACGATGTACTCCCTCCTTCAGTTCTTCCGATCCATTGCCTACAGTCTTGAGGCATTTGCTTTCTCTCCTTGAGTCACGAAAGGAGAAACTGCCACGCCTGTAGCTAGGTTTTCCTGTCTTTTTGTATCACTTGCCCTTGGCTTGGTAATGGTTCCTCTCTGCTTTACTGTGGCCTCTACCGGGTCATCCGGAACAGCACTGTGGTTACAAAGTGGCTTTGGAAATCAGACATCCGAATCATCACAGCCCACTTGGTAAATACAGTCACAGAGGTAGGATGTGGGGTGGAGACTGTGAAAGGAGCTGAGGAGCACCCAGGAACAATTTTTCTTGCTTCATATTATCATTTCAGCTCTGTGTTGCAAGTTCTGAAAGATGGAGGTATCATTTTCAGCTTTTCAAGTCAGTTAATTACACTGCTGTGAGCTAGTAAAATAATTAATAAATGTTAACATTTGCATGTCATTTTAATTAAGAAATAAATGTCTTTAAATGAAAAAGTGCCTGCCAGCTTATACATTAATTACCAGAGTACTGAAAGTACCCTTTGCAAGGTGGCTCCCAAAGTACCCTGGGAAAATGAGCTATCAATCACTTTTTGCTTATATGAGTCACAGTGATGTCTTTCTTTGGAGTTCAAACTGCCAGCCAGGTTATGAGAGGGGGTGCTAACCCTGATAAGAGGAGAAAAGTCATCTCAACTCTATATTGTTGGGGTGGTAGCAGACAATTGGGGCTCTATGCAGTTTTACTTCTATGGATGTTTCTGTTAATAATACCTTCTGGTTTCTACTCTTTTATTAAAAAAGGAAGTGACAGGGTCTTCCCTGGTGGTCCAGTGCTTAAGAATCTGCCTGCCAATACAGGGGGCACAGGTTTGATCCCTGGTTTGGGAAAAATCCCACATACTGTGGGGCAAGTAAGCCCAGGTACCACAACTGCTGAGCCCATGCTCTAGAGCCTGTGCTCCGCAACAAGAGAAGCCACTGCAAGAAGCCTGTGTACCACAGCTAGAAAAAAGCCCACATGCAGAAACAAAGACCCTCCTCTGTCCAAGAGATTTCCAAGGCAAGAATACTAGAGTGAGTTGCCATTTCCTTCTCCTAAGGATCTTCCTGATGCAGGGATCAAACCAAGGTCTCCTGCAATGCAGGAAGCCTCCTGTATTTATTTATCATGCTTTATTGACTGAGCCAGCAGGGAAGCCCAATGAAGGCCCATCATAGCCAAAAATAAATAAATCAATGAAAATGTTGAAACAGAGATGACAATGCTTTGTCATATCATGAAATTAACTTCTCTGTGCTTGGTCTTCTATTCCTTACATTTTACCAGAGTTTTCATACAGTCCCTATTAGATAATCAGGTGTAGGCTCTCAGCAGCAGGAGTTAGGTCTATCTAGATTGCTCCTCTTTTATAAGATTTTCTTATTTTTTATTTTAAAGAAACATTTTAAAAGCTGTAAAATATAACACAATTAAGAAAAATGCATGAATGTTAAAAGAAGATTTTAAAAGTTATTATATGGCAAATACTCAGGTCAAAAGTAGAGCGTTGCTAGCATATGGAAACCTCATGCTTATCTCTTTCTAATTTTCTATCTCCCTGAAGGTAACCATCATCTTGACTTTGATGGTTATCATGTCTTTGCTTTTGTTTACCCAGTAGTTTTGCCAGTTAAGTATGAATCCTTAAACACCAAATTTTAGTTTCACTTGTTTTTGAACTTTGTATAATCCTGAAGTAGGTTTCACTCAGCACTGTATTTGCAAAATTCATCCATATTGTCAGGTGTAACATTGATGTATTAATTTTCACTATGGTACACCATGGAAGAACTAGACCACAATGTATTTATCCATTTTTATTCTTGGTGGACATTTAACTCATGATAATGATGCTGCTGTGAACATTCTTTCTTGTGCATGTCTTTTGGTGTGCATCTTATGCATATGTGATTCTACGTCTAGGTACTTCCAAACCTATGACGAAATTTTTGGGTTACAGGCTGAGCCTATTAGTAGTCAAGGTTGCAAATGGTTTTCCAAAGTGACTGAACCATTTTGCACACTCTTCAGTAACATCAGGGAACTTCTGTTGTTCCATGTTTTCTCCAGAACTTGGTGTTACCAGAATTTTTTAGATGTAACCATACAAGTGAGTGTTCAGTAATATCTTATTGTGGTTTTAGTGTGTATTCCTGTCTTGATTAATGATATTAGGCACCTTTTCATAAATTTATTGGCCATTAGGGTATCCTCTTTGGTGGAACATCTTTTCAAGTCTTTTGCTCTTTTTTTCTACTCAGGTCTTTGTTGTTTTTTAAAATTTTTAATTGACTTTTACTAGTTTTATTTATAGTCTAGTTATGATCCCCTTATGAGTCAAATGCGTTGAAGCTAACTTCTCCCACCCTGGTTTGTCTTTTCACTCTCTTCTGCCTGCCAAAACAGAAGTTCTTAATTTTGATAAATAAAAGTTCTTAATTGTAATGTATTCCAATGAATCCTTCTCTTCTTATATAGTTTGTAGGTTTCCTTTCTTGGTCATAAGTGGATTCTCTTATATTATTATTGTTATTTTTTAAAATAAATTTACTTTTGGCTGCACTGGGTCTTCATTGCTGCATGCGGGCTTCCTCTACTTGGGGTGAGAGGGGGCTGCCCCCTAGTTGTGGTGCATGGGCTTCTCTTGTTGCTGATCACAGGCTATAGGTGCATGGGCTTTAGTTGTTGCAACATGCATGCTCAGTAGATGTGGCTTAAGGGCTTGGTTGCCCAGGGTATGTGGAATCTTCTTGGACCAGGGGTTGAACCCATGTCCCCTACACTGGCAGGCAGATTCCCAATCTCTGGACCACCAGGGAAGTCTCCTCATATTATTTTTAAAAGTTTAAACGTTTTGTCTTTTTCTTTTCATATTTAGATCTATAGTTCACTCAGAACTAACTTTTGTGAATGGTACGAGAGGAAATTAAGTTTTATTTTTTTTTCCTTTATGTCCAGTTGATCTAGTCCGTTTATTGAGAAGACTCTTTCCCCCATAACTCTGATATTTATGCTGAGGTCACAGTTCTCCCAGGCTACTGCCTATCAGTGCCTGAGCACAGAGGGTACTAAAGCCTCATTTCTGTCCATGTGGGATACCTCTAATGGAGACATTTGCTTGGAGACTACTCATAGGTCTACTGAGACTTTCTCAGGACTGCATTGTGGCCAGAGGCTCTTCGTACCCAGGCTTCCTTCCGCCCCTCACAGGTGTCAGACCTACAGCGGGGTCCAAAGGCTCTCCCCACCTTCTGCCACTCCCTCCCTCTCTCTTTATCCTTCATATGCTGTCCCTCTCCCTACCATTGCCCTCCCCCAACCACAGTCAGCATCTTGCAAATCTAATCCCATCTTGGCTTAGTTTCTTGGAAGACCTGAACTGATACAGAGTGGGAAGACCTTCGAGTAAGAGACAGTCATAATTCAGTGTCAAGATGACAAAAAACTGGGCTGAGTTCAGGGCAAAAGAGAGTGAATGAGGAGAATGAATTAAAGGACTTTCTGAAAATAGAGTGAATGGAAACTGTGCTTGACAATGTGAAGGGCAAGGGAGGGGGTGGAGTTGAAGGTGACTAAGACTGAGACTAAATCATTGTGTCATGGAGGTGAAGCTCATTTGAGGGAACCATCAATGACACTTTCCTCATAGCCCAGTTGGTAAAGAATCTGCCTGTAATGCAGGAGACCCCGGTTTGACTCCTGGATTGGGAAGATACACTGGAGAAGGGATAGGCTGCCCACTCCAGTATTCCTGGGTTTTCCTCGTGGCTCAGCTGGTAAAGAATCTGCCTGCAATGCGGGAGACCTGGGTTTGAGCCCTGGGTCGGGAAGATCCCCTGGAGAAGGAAAAGGCTACCCACTCCAATATTCTAGCCTGGAGAGTTCCATGGATTGTATAATCCATGGGATCTCAAAGAGTCGGACACGATTGAGCGACCTTCACTTTCACTCAATGACACTAGTTCTATTCTAATTAAGGGATTATTTTGTAATAAAAAATTAATAGCAATGTTAAATTACATTTGTATTGGATCTAACAGTTAACTGAGGGCCTTGGCACTTTACCTCACTGTTTAACAATAGGGGAGGAGGGGGAAACACGTAAGGGAGGTCCTATTTGTCTTTCTTTTCCTGTGGTCCTTACTGCCACCCTTCCCACTTCAGACTGTCTCTCCACTTCTTTTTGCAAGGGATGAAGATTCAGTTGATGGAATTGATCAGGTAAGGCCATTTCTAGTCAAGGTAGTCTAGTCACTACCTTTTGGTCAAGGTAGTGTTAGCTCCTGGCAAGCCTGTGTATGGTGGGAGAGGTCTTAAGGCAATGTGTTGGTTGGAGAGGGGAGGAGGATCTGGGATCTGTGTTAACTTGGCTGGAGACACCATATTTCAGAATACTTAGGGATGGTGACTTCACACAGGGAGGTAAAATGCTGATTTTTAGGGGTCATTGTCCAGAAGGGGAGAGAGACATGAGGGAAAGTGGAAAGTGTCAGTGAGAGGGAAAGACCATTATAAGTGGACCAGCAGAGGGACAGTAATGTATTAAAATGTTTAGAGAGGGTTGCATGGTGTATGCGTGTGTGTGTGTGTGTGTGTGTGTGTGTGTGTGTTCTAACCTCTGGTAGGGTAATGAAAAAAAGAATTAGATGGAGAGAAAAGAAGTGTGAAAGATGTGTGGAATCAGAAAGAGTCCAGTGAAATTTAAGATCCTTAAGACTGGCAGCCATTAATGTAGGCTCAGTCAGCTGGTCCATCTCAAGCATCTCCCATAGCTGCTAGGCACTACAGATGCTGTGTCTGGGAAGAAAACTAGACTTTGAAGTTCCTTTCCATTCTAGGATTGGACAGACAGGTATTTATTTAAAAGAGCCAGATGGTTCAAGGGAGTTTCTAAGTTTATACTGTTGGGTACCAGGTTTCAGTCTAAATTTGAGCTCTGGCTTTCTGCTTTCCTGTTGGCCCTGGATTGAGATGGCCTCTCATTTACCAGCCATCTGGTCCCTCCAAAATCTCTCCTGCTGAGTGGCGTCTCCAAATATCTTCCCAGAGAGAGGACAGAATCCTACGGAGGAATAGATCTCCATAGATCTCCATGTTGAAAGGGTCCATGTGACATGAATCATATTGATATTGATTTGATAGGGTGGGCTCCCTTGAGCAGTGCCCTGTATGGGGAGTCCATGTCTATGTTTATAGATCTTTGGTTTCTTGTGAGTTCCTTTTGTAAACCAGTAGGCTCTGGTGCTAATTATTCATCATCTAGCATCAGTAAACATTTATAAGTGCCTGCTATGTGCAAGGCAGAGGTCGCACAAAGGGGTAGAAGAGTCACACCAGTTTGTACCATATCGTTTGTTAGAAAAGATGACAAAACTAGAGAACAATTTAGCTTTGACCATAACAATAATTACTTTTGGGAAAAGAATTCATTATTATCTCCATCAGTACCGTGTCTGGATGGAAGAGGTAAAGTTGTCACCAGGGCTTGTAGAGATGAAAGTGAAAGTGTTAGTTGCTCAGTGGTGTCCGACTCTTTGCAACCCCATGGACTGTAGCCCACCAGGCTCCTCTGTCCATAGAATTTTCCAGGCAAGAATGCTGGAGTGGGTTGCCATTTCCTTCTACAGGGAATCTTCCCAATCCAGGGACTGAACCCGCGTCTCTTGTGTTTCCTGCATTGGCAGGCAGATTCTTTACCAGTGTGATACCTGGGGAGTTGTCAACGGGGCTTATAGAGACCTTAAGGTTAATTACACAGTTAAATTTCTCTGCTTTCCACTCTCAAACCCTGGCTGTGACAACTCAGCATCTTGGACCTGGTGAGAGCAGGTCAAAATGACTGTCAAGGGCTAACTGGAAGAGGATGCATGCATGCTTAATTGCTTCAGTCATATCTGACTCTTTGTGACCCCATGGACTGTAGCCTGCCAGACTCCTCTGTCCATGGCAAGTCACAAAATGGACCCATGAGACCAGAGGTGCTGAAAAGAATTGAACAGAGGTGTTACCCGTGGTTTTCTGGGGGAAGTCTGGAGTTTAGGGGCTGGGGGTGGAGATGTGAGTCTCAAGCCTTTCCTTCTAAGCACCAGATGGCAGAGCCACCTCACTGCACTCTTCCTGCTGCTTGGCCCATGTGCCTGCGTGGTGCTGGCCTGCTGTGTCACACACCAGGATGCCTCTGTCTGCTGGGAGGGGTAATTATAGTTGAAACAAATGTATGGCAATACCTGGATGGATACAGCTCAATTGACTCCTGACAGGTCTCTGGCGAAGAGAGCCTGAAGCAGCTGCAGTGCTAGAAGAGCAAGTGGGGAGCAGAGGGGTGAGTGGGTGGGATAGTGCAGGACTAAGCATGTGATGGGTAGACATTGCCCCACTTCCTGGTCTTCCTCTGTCTCACCTTACAGATGCCCCTAAGTCTGTGTGTGGGCAGGTCTGGAAATGAAAAACGTCGTTTCTTCCTTTCAGTAGAGGTATGCTGTGCTGTGCTTTGTTGCGGAGTCATGTCTTGACTCTTAGCGACCCCACAGATTGTAGCTCGCTAGGCTCCTCTGTCCATGGAATTCTCCAGGCAAGAATACTGGAGTGGGTTGCCATGCCCTCCTCCAGGGGATCTTCCCAACCCAGGGATCAAACCCAGGTCTCCCTCATTGCAGGCAGATTCTTTACCAGCTGAGCTACCAGGGAAACCCTCAGAAGAGGTATTCTCTCACTTACAGTCAGGCTGTCAAGCTGGTGACCATTCCCAGATATATACTTTGCAGTGCTGGAGGCTCCTCTTCATATATGTGTGTGCATGCTCAGTCGCTTCAGTCATGTCCAACTCTTTGTGACCCTGTGGACTATAGCCCGCCAGGCTCTTCTGTCCATGGGATTCTCCAGGCAAGAATACTGGAGTGGATTGCCATGCCCTCCTCTATGGTATCTTCCCAACCCAGGGATTGAACCTGTGACTCCTGTGTCTACTGCATTGCTGGCGGATTCTTTACCCACTGAGCCACAAGGGAAACACCTCTCCCTGTATAGCAGGGGAGTTCTAGCAGTTGAAGACCTGAGTGTATGGGAGGAGTCATGCTGCAGTAGTTTTTCTCTTGCAAAAATTTTAAACCAGTCTTTACTTGTAATTTCAGTTTGTACTGTCCAGCTGCATTCCTTGAACCACTGTCAGGTCCCAACCAGACCTCCCAGCTGGCCTCATCCTTGCAGCCAAGCACAGGAGAGGGCGGTGGATGGATCATGCCCTCTGCTCTTCAGGACTAAGGCTGGACATTTTCTGGGCTTGTCTGGTGGGCATGATCCCAAGGAGAGCATAAACCAAGCTCCGCCCTTCTTGCATTCTTTGCTCCAGGCCCTCTGATCCATCTAGTATCCAGAAGGAAACTCAGCTCGCTCCAGAGCCTCCACACCTGCATCTCCCAGCTTGGGGCTTTCTCTCCTTGCTTCTTATATCACCCCCACTCGGTTAGGGGAAGCACACTGATGGAAACCGCCCACCCTGGCCAGGCACCTTAGTAACCATTTGCATGAGTTATTTTATGACAGGAGGTCCTTGTAAGGAACACGGAACTAACATGCCACCACCAACCAGAAGAGTTTGGGAAGGGTCAAAAGGCGACACCACTGTCTGACTACCTCCCAGAATCCTTCTCGCTGACATCTATCTGGGCTGAGCAATGTGTGCGCCACTAGGAAGGACTCTCAGTCAGAATGATTGGCCAGAAACAACCTGGAAACTAACACCATTGCCATAAAACCCGAAACTTCGAGCTGCGTGGCAGAGCAGCTCTCCTGGTTTCCCTTACCCTGCTGCTCTCCTCCTGGGTGCCCTTTTCCCAGTAAAACCCCTTGCTTTGTCAACATATGTGTCCCTTCAGACAATTCATTTCTGAGTGTTAGACCAAGCCCACTTTTGGGCCCTGGAAGGGATCCCCCTTCCTGCAATGATGCCACCACATCAGGTTAACTCCTCCTTCTCGTTGGAACCAGAGGTTAATGCTGAACCCTCTGGGAAGGCTGAGCCAGCCAGCCTGGGGCCCTGTGTTCTCATGGCTGCCCCCGCTTCTCCCCTTCGTGTGCCCAGGTGCTCAGCGGTGTCCACCTCTTTGCGATCCCCTGGGCTGAGCTCACCAGCCTTCTCTGTCCGTGGGATTCTCCAGGCAAGAAGACCGAGTGGGTTGCCATTCCCTTCCCCATGAGATCTTCCCAACCCAGGGATCGAACTCAGGTCTCCTGCATGGCAGGCAGATTCTTTATCATCTGAGCCCCATTTTACACACAGCAGTGCAGATATGTCAATGCCATCATCTCAATTTGTCCCATCCTCTCCGTCCTCCCTCCCTTGTATCTGGTCTGGGGCTCTTTGTATGACAGATGTTTTCAAACTGATTTAGGGACTTCTAGCATGTGGGCCACAGAACAGTCCAAGAGCAGGCATGGAGCAAGCCATTAGCTTTCCTCCTTTCTTGCCTGTTGCATACCGTGTAATACTGTGGAGGACCAGGCTGAGATGGTGTGCTGGCTTGCAGGCATCCCTTGTGCCTTGATTTTTATTCCTTTCACCATTCAGCTGTGCTGTGGCTTCTCTCATAATGGTTTCACCAAAGTACCATTTTCCAGTTGAAAACAGAACTGAAGAGGTAGAAATCAAGATACGAGAGAGAATGAAACACTTAGATACTTATTTTTAGTAAAATTGGCGTAAATAACTAGATTGTAAGATTGGGAACTGGGAGCAAAAAGGCTTGTTTGTCTCTGTCTTTGAATAGATCTGGAATCTCATCCTATAGTCTTCCATCTACCAAGTAGTATTGGAGTTACGAGAGAACCACTATTTAGTTTTGCTCACATTTTTTCTAAAATATTTATAGTGAAACAAGAACTAGAAGAAGAATGGGCACCTAGCATATGCCAACCACTGTGCTGTGTATTTTACTGGGTCATCATCTCATTTAATTGTTTTGATTAAATATTGAGTAGCTTCGAAGAGTATTCATAAAATATATGTGATGTGTAGAGAACTATAATAGTGAACACCTGGTTCCGTTTTACTTTTGAAATCCCCTGTGTGCCTCCTCTGGAAGCATCCTCCTCCTTCCTCAGATGTAGTCATTTTTCTTTCAACTTCTGCCAGTCTGGGAGGTGTGAGATGGTATCTTGTTGTGGTTTTAATTTTTCTTTTCCCTAATTATGAATGACGTTGAGCACATTTCCTTTTGGCTTGGCTATTTATATTTCTTTTTCTGCAAAGAGCAGTTCAGGTCTTTTGCCAACCTTTTTCTATTGGGATCTGTATCTTTCTGTAATAGATCTGTGGGAATTCTTTGTGTATTTTAAAAACTATGGGCTATAGACTGAGTGTTTGCCCCTGCTCAGTCATTCAGTCATGTCCAACTCTTTGGGACCTTTTGTACTGTAGCCCGCCAGGCTCGTCTGTCCTTGGGATTTCCCAGGCAAGATACTGGAGTGGGTTGCCATTTCCTACTTCAGGGAATCTTCCTGACCCAGGAATCCAATCCACCTCTCCTGCTTTGGCCAGTGGATTCTTTACTGCTGAGTCACCTGAGAAGCCCAGACTGAATATTTGTGTCCTTTTAAAATTCAGATGTTGAAGCGTAATCCACAATGTGATGATGATTGAGGTAGGGCTTTTGGGAGGTGATTAGGTCATGAAGGTGGATCCCTCCTGAATGGGATGAAAAAGATGGTCCCGGAGAGAGCCCTGGTCCCTTCCATCACGTGAGGACGCAGGGAGAGGATGACTGACTAGGACTACGAAGTGAGTTCTAATCAGGCAGAGTCTATAGCTGCTTTAATCTTGGACTTCACAGTCTCAAAAATGGTGAGAAATTAATTTCTGTTGTTTGTAAACCATTCAAACTGTGGTATTTTGTCACACAGCCTGAATGGAGTGAGACAGTACCCCAACTATATGTTGCAACAAGTAGCTTCTCTTTTCACTCTCTTTACATGTTTTTTGGTGAATAGGCATCGTAATTTTAGCTTAGTCCATTTACCAAACTTTCCCTTATATGGTTTAGCTTTTGGTGCCATTTCTGTGCAGTTGAGGTTATGAACATACGGGCTGTATTATCTTCTAAATGTTTCATAGTTTGGCCTTTCATGTTAAAGTCTTCAGTCTATCTGGAATTGATTTTTTTAAAAAAGTTGAAGTATAGTTGATTTACAATAGTATGTAAGTTTCAGGCATATAACATAGTGATTCACAATTTTTAAGGTTATATTCAATGCAATCCCTATCAAGCTACCAATGGTATTTTTCACAGAACTAGAACAAATAATTTCACAATTTGTATGGAAATACAGAAAACCTCGCATAGCCAAAGTAATCTTGAGAAAGAAGAATGGAACTGGAGGAATCAACCTGCCTGACTTCAGACTATACTACAAAGCCACAGTCATCAAGACAGTATGGTACTGGCACAAAGACAGAAATATAGATCAATGGAACAGAATAGAAAGCCCAGAGATAAATCCACGAACCTATGGACACCTTATCTTTGACAAAGGAGGCAAGAATATACAATGGAAAAAAGACAACCTCTTTAACAAGTGGTGCTGGGAAAACTGGTCAACCACTTGTAAAAGAATGAAACTAGAACACTTTCTAACACCATACACAAAAATAAACTCAAAATGGATTAAAGATCTAAATGTAAGACCAGAAACTATAAAACTCCTAGAGGAGAACATAGGCAAAACACTCTCCGACATAAATCACAGCAGGATCCTCTATGACTCACCTCCCAGAATATTGGAAATAAAAGCAAAAATAAACAAATGGGACCTAATGAAACTTAAAAGCTTTTGCACAACAAAGGAAACTATAAGCAAGGTGAAAAGACAGCCCTCAGATTGGGAGAAAATAATAGCAAACAAAGCAACAGACAAAGGATTAATCTCAAAAATATACAAGCAACTCCTGCAGCTCAATTCCAGAAAAATAAATGACCCAATCAAAAAATGGGCCAAAGAACTAAACAGACATTTCTCCAAAGAAGACATACAGATGGCTAACAAACACATGAAAAGATGCTCAACATCACTCATTATTAGAGAAATGCAAATCAAAACCACAATGAGGTACCATTACACGCCAGTCAGGATGGCTGCTATCCAAAAGTCTACAAGCAATAAATGCTGGAGAGGGTGTGGAGAAAAGGGAACCCTCTTACACTGTTGGTGGGAATGCAAACTAGTACAGCCGCTATGGAGAACAGTGTGGAGATTTCTTAAAAAACTGGAAATAGAACTGCCATATGACCCAGCAATCCCACTTCTGGGCATACACACCGAGGAAACGCAGATCTGAAGAGAACACGTGTACCCAATGTTCATCGCAGCACTGTTTATAATAGCCAGGACATGGAAGCAACCTAGATGCCCATCAGCAGACGAATGGATAAGGAAGCGTGGTAACATTACACATGGAAATATTACTTCATAGCCGTTAAAAAGAATTCATTTGTATCAGTTCTAATGAGAATGGATGAAACTGGAGCCCATTATACAGATTTCGTGAAGTTAGCCAGAAAGATAAATACGAATACAGTATACTAATGCATATATATGGAATTTAGAAAGATGGTAATGATAACCCTATATGCAAAACAGAAAAAGAGACACAGATGTACAGAACAGACTTTTGGACTCTGTGGGAAAAGGCGAGGGTGGGATATTTTGAGAGAACAGCATCGAAACGTATATTATCAAGGGTGAAACAGATCACCAGCCCAGGTTGGATGCATGAGACAAGTGCTCTGGGCTGGTGCACTGGGAAGACCCAGAGGGATGGGATGGGGAGGGAGGTGGGAGGGGGGATCAGGATGGGGAACACATGTAAATCCATGGCTGATTCGTGTCAATGTACGGCAAAAACCACTACAATATTGTAAAGTAATTAGCCTCCAACTAATAAAAATAAATGGAAAAAAAGGTTATATTCTGTTTATAGTTATTAAAAATACCAGCCATTTCCCCTGAGTTGTACAATATATCTTTGTAGTTTATTTATTTCATACACAGTAGCTTGTACCTCCTAATCCCCTGCCCCTATTTTGCCCCTCCCCACTTACCTCTCTCTTCTGGTAACCACTAACTTGTTCTTTTTGTGAGTCTGTTTCTTTTTTGTTAGCGACTTAATGATGTTTCAGATTCCACATATAGGTGATAACATACCGTATTTGTCTTTCTCTGTCTGACTTTTTTCATCAAGCATAATACCCTCCAAGTCCAAACCCATCCATGTTGCAAATGGAAAAATTTTATTCTTTTTTTAGTGAATAATTAGAAAGTATTTTTAAGTTATTGCAAATAGAAATCCTGCTGTGACTATTTCAGTGAATAAATGAGCATTTTCAAAACAGTATATCAGATAACTTCATTCTTTTTTGTGACTGAGTAGTATTCCATTGTGTGTGTGTGTGTATGTGTATGGTGGCTCAGTGGTAAAGAATCCACCTGTCAATGCAGGTACATGCGTTTGATCCCTGGGTCAGGATGATCCCATGGAGAAGTAAATGGCAATCCACGCTGGTATTTTTGCCTGGGAAATCCTAGGAACAGAGGAGGCTGGTGGTGTACAGCCCATGGGGTCACAAAAGAGTTGGACACAATTTATGGACTAAAAAACACCAACAATTCACAATTGAGCCATGTAGTGTGCTATGATTACTTTTTCTTTTCTGTAAAACTTTTTGCCTTGTTGGGCCAGTTAACTTTCTTTGTACTTACTGCTAATTCATTCTCCCTACTTGCTCCCAGTGTATGAAGCTACTCTTATCATGTAACTACTTGAGGTAGCTTTTCTAGTTTCATCTTTTTGATGATTCTAGAGCCTCTCACCTTCTCTAGACTGGATTAGTTATGCCCTATGTGTGCTGAAACAGCCACTATCTTGATGACTTTTTTCATCATTATCTCAGAAATTTCCTTTGTCTTTCTTTTGTGTCTGCTGTCTTAACCAGGATCCTAAAATTTCTTGAAATAAAAAAGGCATCATCATAGGGAAAAATGTAAATCATTGCTCCAGTTCTTTTACTCCCTACTATCCCTTACTTAAAAGCCTTTAACTGGGATTTCTCGAGTGGCCCAGTGGCTAGGACTATGTGCTCCCAAAGCAGGGGGCCTGGGATGTGATTCCTGGTTGGAAAACGGCCTGACATGCAGCAACTAAGATGTGGCAAAGCCAAATAAAAAAATAAATTAAAAAATAAACTTTTACGTCCCACTTTCATAGGTCTCTACCATCTGCTAGTTAATCTGACTATAGATTTTGATTAATTGACTGGTACAAATAATAATCAGACACATAAATTACTCATTGCTCTTGAGACCATGATATGAAGAACCCAGAGCATTTGATTACCTCCTAATGTGAGGATGGAAGAGAAGTAAATCATACTTCTCTTTTGAAGCAGTGCTACTATATAGGGTTTGCATCATGGGGAAACATAATTATCACTCTTATGAACCCACCAGTTTGTTACTGAATAGTTGGCTTTTTAAAGGTGACATGCATTATTTTTCTTTTCTTAAAAGATGATTTAAGGTCATATTTAGCTAATCTACTTTGCTAAGGATCTTTAGGGATAACATTTGAGTCATTCTAAGCCTGTAGTTTGAGACAGACTGTTCATATCCAAATTACAGTGGAATAATGAGGACTCTGGGAAGCCTCAAGAGGAGGAAACTGGAGCTGCATGTCCTGGAGGCCTTTTCACATCTCTGGAATCAGACGAGACTTGCCAGGATATAACATTAAACATTTACCCATACAGAAGATAGGGCGGGAGTGCATAAAAAAGGAATGAAGATTGATGAGAGTAAATTGGGCAAAGGGATGTGGGAGGATGGGAGGAGCTGGTTCTTCTCCAGAAAATCTTTGCATTTTCATTCATAAAGTTAGCTTTCTATCTGGTTATCCTGATATCCTGAGGTTCTGTGGGATCTTAGTTCCCCAACCAGGAACTGAACCCATGCCCCCTACTGTGTAAGCATGGAGTCTTAACCGCTAGACCATGGAGAAGTCATGCAACTGATTAGTTTTAATCTGAAATAGTGGTGATGGATATTGAAACATCTGGGGTGATGTTCTTTATGCAACATACCTGAGTGAATCACCACAAACTTTTCTCCTAATATATATATGTAATGAAATGAAAGAAACTTTATTCACCCAAATTCCTTTTGGTATGAAGGAGTATATCTTTAGAAGAAATATTTTGAGAAGACTGTTGAGGTCAGGGTAGGGGACCCCAAATGGCCTTCTCAGGAATCAAAAGGTATTTCAAATGCCTTCTTCTAAGGAGGCTGAGTCCTGCTAACCAGAGGGCATTAATTTTCTGAATATTGGGATGGTCAGGGCTGAAAATTTAGAGATTAGGAGCTATTCTTAACCATAGAAGGGAGAAAAACTGGACTTTAATACAGTTTTCACTTATCTATTAATTCAGACATTTTTTATTGAGTCCTTCCTCTCTTTGTAACTCCGATGTGTGACTTCAACTCATGTATTGCTGGATATACAGCATGTGGCCAGTGTAACAGAGGCTTCAGAAAAAACATAGCACATCTGCCTGAGAGATTGGTGGTCTCCATAAATAGACTATAGAGAATTCAAAACTCACATACATTTTAAAAAACATTAAACTTAAAAGAAATTGCTCTGGGTCCCTTGACTCTGGGCACCTAGACACTCTCACTTCATCACATTAGGTACTTACATTCCCTAGGCACATACATGAAGTGCTGTGAGAATGCAGAGGACAGAGAACATTTCTGGTAGTGGACACACTCCAGAGTGACTGACGCCAAAAGCTCAGCTTCTCTGTACTGGTAAAGTCAAATCTCAGAGACAGAGTTTTAGGTGAAGTAGGAAAGAGGAAATTGGATTTAAGATTTCCTGAGCATGGCCCTGCCCATCAGAACAAGACCCAGTTTCCCCCTCAGTCAGTCTCTCCCCTCAGGAAGCTTCCATAAGCCTCTTGTCCTTCTCCATCAGAGGACAGACAGACTGAAAACCACCATCACAGAAAACTAACCAATCTGATCACATGGACCACAGCCTTGTCTAACTCAATGAAACTATGAGCCATGCCATGTAGGGCCACCCAAGACGGACGGGTCATGGTGGAGAGTTCTGACAATATGTGGTCCACTGGTGAAGGGAATGGCAAACCACTTCAGTATTCTTGCCTCGAGAACCCCATGAACAGTATTAAAAGGCAAAAAGATAGGACACTGAAAGATGAACTCCCCAGGTCAGTAGGTGCCCAATATGCTACTGGAGATCAGTGGAGAAATAACACCAGAAAGGATGAAGAGACAGAGGCAAAGCAAAAACAACACCCAGTTGTGGATGTGACTGGTGATGGAAGCAAGGTCCGATGCTATAAAGAGCAATATTGCATAGGAACCTAGAATGTTAGGTCCATGAATCAAGGCGAATTGGAAGTGGTCAAACAGGGGATGGCAAGAGTGAACGTTGACATTTTAGGAATCAGTGAACTAAAATGGACTGGAATGGGTGAATTTAACTCAGATGACCATTATATCTACTACTGTGGGCAAAAATCCCTTAGAAGAAATGGAGTAGCCATCATAGTCAACAAAAGAGTCCAAAATGCAGTACTTGGATGCAATGTCAAAAACGACAGAATGATCTCTGTTCATTTCCAAGGCAAACCATGCAATATCACGGTAATCCAAGTCTATGCCCCGACCAGTAATGTTGAAGAAGCTGAAGTTGAATGGTTCTATGAAGACCTACAAGACCTTTTAGAACTAACACCCCCCAAAAATGTCCTTTTCATTATAGGGGACTGGGATGCAAAAGTAGGAAGACAAGAGACAACTGGACTAACAGGCAAATTTGGCCTTGGAGTACATAATGAAGTAGGGCAAAGGCTAATAGAGTTTTGCCAAGAGAATGCACTGGTCATAACAAACACCCTCTTTCAACAACACAAGAGGAGACTCTACACATGGACATCACCAGATGGTCAAAACTGAAATCAGATTGATTATATTCTTTGCAGCCAAAGATGGAGAAGATCGATACTCTCAGCAAAAGCAGGACTGGGAAAAGACTGTGGCTCAGATCATGAACTCTTATTTCCCAACTCAGACTTAAATTGAAGAAAGTAGGGAAACCCACTAGACCATTCAGGTATGACCTAAATCAAATCCCTTATGATTATACAGTGGAAGTGAGAAATAGATTCAAGGGACTAGATCTGATAGACCAAGTACCTGATGAACTATGGATGGAGATTTGTGACTTTGTACAGGAGACAGGGATCAAGACCATCCCCAAGAAAAAAAAAGTGCAAAAAAGCAAAATGGTTGTCTGAGGAGGCCTTACAGATAGCTGTGAAAAGAAGAGAAGTGAAAGGCAAAGGAGAAAAGGAAAGCTATACCTATTTGAATGCAGAGTTCCAAAGAATGGCAAGGAGAAATAAGTAAGCCTTCCTCAGTGATCAGTGTGAAGAAATAGAGGAAAACAATAGAATGGGAGAGACTATAGGTCTCTTCAAGAAAATTAGAGATACCAAGGGAACATTTCATGCAAAGATGGACTCAATAAAGGACAGAAATGGTATGGACCTAACAGAAGCAGAAGATATTAAGAAGAGGTGGCAAGAATACACAGAAGAACTGTACAAAAAAGACCTTCATGACCCAGATAATCACGATGGTGTGATCACTCATCTAGAGCCAGACGTCCTGGAATGTGAAGTCAAGTGGGCCTTAGGAAGCATCACTATGAACTAAGCTAGTAGAGGTGATGGAATTCCAGCAGAGCTATTTCAAGTTCTAAAAGATGATGCTGTGAAAGTGTTGCACTCAATATGCCAGCAAATGTGGAAAACTCAGCAGCGGCCACAGGACGGGAAAAGGTCAGTTTTCATTCCAATCCCAAAGAAAGGAATTGGAAAGAATGCTCAAATTGCTGCACAATTGCACTCATCTCACACGCTAGTAAAGAAATGCTCAAAATTCTCCAAGCCAGGGTTCAACAATATGTGAACCATGAACTTCCAGGTGTTTAAGCTGGTTTTAGAAAAGGCAGAGGAACAAGAGATCAAATTGCCAACATCCACTGGATCATTGAAAAAGCAAGAGAGTTCCAGAAAAACATCAATTTCTGCTTTATTGACTATGGCAAAGCCTTTGACTATGTGGATCACCACAAACTATGGAAAATTCTGAAAGAGATGGGAACCAGACCACCTGACCTGCCTGCTAAGAAATCTGTATGCAGGTCAAGAAGCAACAGTTAGAACTAGACATGGAACAACAGACTGGTTCCAAACAGGAAAAGGAGTATATCATGGCTATATATTGTCACCCTGCTTGTTTAATTTATATGCAGAGTATATCATGAGAAAATCTGGGCTGGATGAAACACAAGCTGGAATCAAGATTGCCAGGAGAAATATCAATAACCTCAGATATGCAGATGACACCACCCTTATGGCAGAAAGTGAAAAAGAACTAAAGAGCCTCTTGATGAAAGTGAAAAAGGAGAGTGAAAAAGTTGGCTTAAAACTCAACATTCAGAAAACCAAGATCATGGCATCTGGTCCCATCACTTCATGGCAGATAGATGGGGAAACAGTGGAAACAGTGGCCAACTTTATTTTTTTGGGCTCCAAAATCACTGCAGATGGTGATTGCAGCCGTGAAATTAAAAGACGCTTACTCCTTGGAAGGAAAGCTATGACCAACTTAGATAGCATATTAAAAAGCAGAGACATTACTTTGTCAAAAAAGGTCCATCTAGTCAAGGCTATGGTTTTTCCAGTAGTCATGTATGGATGTGAGAGTTGGACTGTAAAGAAAGCTGAATGCATAAGAATTGATGCTTTTAAACTGTGGTGTTGGAGAAGACTCTTGAGAGTCCCGTGGACTGCAAGGAGATCCAACCAGTCCGTCCTAAAGGAATCAGTCCTAAATATTCATTGGAAGGACTGATGCTGAAGCTGAAACTCCAATACTTTGGCCACCTGATGCAAAGAACTGACTCATTTGAAAAGACCCTGATTCTGGGAAAGATTGAAGGCGGGAGGAGAAGGGAACGACAGAGGATGAGACGGTTGGATGGCATCACTGACTCAATGGACATGAGTCTGAGTAAACTCCTGGAGTTGGTGATGGACAGGGGGCCCTGGCGTGCTGCAGTCCATGGGGTTGCAAAGAGTCTGACACGACTGAGCAACTGAACTGGACCGAGGAAACCTGGCAACTGCATTGCCAGGCAAAGGGAGACACAGTGGGCTTCTGTCTAGAAAAACTATGAGTCTCAACCCTGAGAGGATTTGATGAGGGGTTATATAGCAACCCAGGCTTGATCCCTGGGTTGGGAAGATCCCCTGGAGAAGGGAATGGCTACCCACTCCAGTATTCTTGCCTGGAGAATTCTATAGGCAGAAGAATCTGGCAGGCAACAGTCCATTGGGTTGCAGAGAGTCGGACAAGACTGAGTGACTTTCACTTTATAGCAACAGTTCAAGGGTGGGGTTGCTGATAAGATTAGGGTGTATGTGGGGCTTGCACTTCTTTAACCTGGTCTCTGGTAATCTATTTTTTTGTTCTGGCCAAGTTCCCCAACCTGGGATCAAAGCCATGCCTCCTGCACTGGGAGCACAGAGTCTTAACCACTTGTCCACCCAGAGGAGTCCCTTAGGTAATCTTAATGGCTCCTTTAATCTCTGGTCCCTTTAATCCTGCTTCAGATGAGTTCTTGGCTGCTCTTTCCTTGATTAACAGTAATTTGAATTTGCCCTTTGGAACTCGGGAAGGTCATGGAAGCTGGAATTTTGCCTAAAGGAAACAGTGGAGGTGGGGAGGGGGAGAACTTGCCTGGGAACTCCACAGGGCCCCATTCAGTTTCATGACCAGAGAAGCCTTTATCAAAGCAGAATTTGAGGTGAGTCTCAAATAACTAGGAATGCTTGTTAGGGAACAGTTGGTGGGTGGGTGTTGGGGTGGGTGGGGACTTGCTAGGTGAGGGGAGGCTGTATTCCCAGCTCAGTGGTTGAAATGTCAGCCAGGGAGTAGACCAGTTTGGCCAGACTGTGAGGGAGTGAGAGAAAAGATCAGAACTGAGTATGAGATCAGTGGATGGGAGCCAAGTAAATATCAATTTTCCTGTTCACTGCTGGGAATTTCTGAAGATTTGGAACATTATCAAAGAGATGCTCTAGGCAGGTTAACTGAGAGATGCTATGCAAAGGTGGAGGGTGAATTTAGAGATCATGTTTGAATCTGAAATTTGCTCAGTCCTGTCTGACCCTTTGTAACCCCATAGACTGTTGCCCGCCAGGCTCCTCTGTCCATGGCATTCTCTAGGCAAGAATACTAGAGTGGGTACCCATTCCTTACTCCAGGAGATCTTCCCAGCCCAGGGACTGAACTCAGGTCTCCTGCATTGGCAGACAGATTCTTTACTACTGCACCACCTGAGAAGCCCTACAATTGCAATACCCTACTTTAAAAAAACATCTTTTTTAACTAGAGTATAGTTGATTTACAATGTTGTGTTACTTTCTTCTGTACAGCAAAGTAATTCAGTTATACATATACATATATCCACTCTTTTTAAGATTCCTTTTGCCTGTGGGTCATTACAGAGTACTGAGTAGAGTTCTGTGTGTTATGCAGTAGATCCTTATTAATTATCTATTTTATATATAGCAGTGTGCATACGTCAATCCCAGCCTCCCAGTTTATTCCCCCTGCCCTTTCCCCCTGATAACCATAAGTTTGTTTTCAAATTTTCCATTTCTTTCTTAGATTGACAGGTTAATTTTTTCATCAACATCACTATTTATTCATATATATTTTCAGATTAGAACATGTTAGTTTTTCCAAATCACTTGCAAGTGCCTTAGCCTCACTTATTTACACTTTCTTGGGAAATAAATCCACTGAATCCATAGTTCTTTGAGATCCTTGTGGGAAACTTTTAAAAAGGATATTTTTTGCACACTTATTGCTTACATCACTCAGTGTTTCAAAAACATTTTATTATAATAATTTCCAGCTTCATTTTTTGTCCCATTGTCTTCTTTAAAAGAGAGTTAAAATATACAGAGAAAAGACATTGAGGAAAAAAGTCTCAGGTTTATTTCGTATAGAGGCTCACAATCCCCATAAACTCTGTATGATTATTTGTCCTTGGACATCCTTAGAATAGTGGGAAATTCAGAGATAATGTTATGCCTGGTGATATTTAAGATAGTAAGGTACTTCTTGATCTTAAACAAATTGAATTTAAGTCTTGTTTGGGGGCTAGAGGGAAAAACCACTGGTTTTATCACAAATCCTTCCTGTCAAGAGCAAACAATGTTTCATTAAAAGGCAGAGAAAAAGCGCTGATGTAGATCCTTCCTTTTTGGGAAGCTGATCCTTTTGGTCATAGAACAAAGACTGGTAAAAATATTCACATTGTAGTCAACAGAACTGCAACACTTGAATTTGATGAATAGTATTTATCATTTGAGATACATATGCATGTATCTGGCTACATGATTCAGCAGTTTGATTTGCACTGACTCTTTTGAAAAAAGTGGTTGAATGTGTTTCTTTGAAATATTTCTAATTTGTGGTCTAGTTGCCTGCATGGTGTTTCCTTCAGCCTTATGAGAATCTCAGAAATGTCAGTGTGGGTTGACCCAGCGTTAAGTCTATGATGATAAGACCATGGGACTTAATTAGGAGTGGGAACAACACAGCTGCATCTGCTAACATCAGTCTCAGTGGGTCAGGAAGAACCCCCAGGCCTACTGGCGTCTCCCGTAATCTGTTATAGACCAACAAAGCATTAATTCTGTCAATGAAAAGTTGTCAAACTCTCCACCTGGTTCCACAAGAATGAAGTCGCTAGCCACTGCAGCTGTTGACCTTCAACACCCACTGAAAGGAGTTCAGAGTGTAGATCAGAAATGAGGCACTCTGTGCTCTAGGAAAAACTGGCAGAATAGGACTTCAGATGGTTATATTTTCAGAAGAAGATTTTATGAACACAAATTCTTGCATCTCCTCATATCTAGGAAAGCACTAAAACAATTAATGGAGACATCTGCTCCTGGTGGCTAGCAGCAACCTTCTGCCAAAATGTGTGCTTGACTGAATGCAACTCCCATCACCAAAATCACATATACACTGGCCTCCTCCTACCTCACTGGGGCTGTTTCTCAGAGCCATCTGAGAGTCTGTCTCCCGGGCTATAGTCTTCATTAGGCCTTAAATAAATCTTAACTCACGGCTCTTACGTTGTCCACTTCTTCAGTTGACAATTCATGTGAATAATGCTGCAGCACCCTCTGCTCTCAGCCCGCACCACCATTTCCTTCCCACTAAAATCTCAACTCGGTGGGCGGCATATCACTCAAGTCCTTTAGAAGTTGCTTCAGCTGAGCTTTCCAGTCTCACCTGCCACCACCCACCAGTCATGCCAGACTCCTCACCATCCCTGAAGCTGGCGCTCTCTCTTATGCCTCTGTTCTTTTGCCCTTTGTCATGGCACTCCTGCCCATGTCCCTTGGTCAAATCCTACTCAGCTATTTTTCAAGGCCTGACTCAACGTTGCCTCTATCACGAAGCCTTCCAGAACCCCATAGTCATTCAACACATACATAATGAGCATCTACCATGTGGCAGGCATGATGCTGATGTTGTGAATAAAGATGGATAAGACACAGTTCCTTCAGGGGATCATATATGTGCTGCCATAGCCCATACAGTAGATGTGTTGGGTAGTATATTAATTATATTAAATCAAAATGCAGTTCTCTCTCAGCTTTCCTGTAGCTGCACATACACTGAATCAACATCTCAAGAGAGGCGGTGGAGGGGGGGCAGGCAGGGATAGCCTATGACAGAGGATCATGGTTCAGTTCTAAATTTCATATCAGAGTTTTTGAATCTATAGCCAGGCAGTAGTCTTGAAGGCTAGATTTTGCTGAAAGGGTTAGAGACTCACATTTGCCCTTTGCTTAATAGGAGGGAGCCATTCTGAACCTCTGCAGATTGTGGACTTTTTTTACTATGAATATAGAGGGACCTCAGGATAAGAGGTAAGAAAATCCTCACCTTATAGAAAAAAAGAGACTCCCCTCTCCCCTACCCTGCTCCCCAGTACCTGGGGAGGGTGGAAAGGGGAGAAATGGGGCAGTTGATATTATAACTTACAATAAAAGACATGTATCTGGCCTTTGTCCACATTTTCTGGCTCATAGCTCCTCAAACACTTGAAATTTCCTAAGCAATACAAGCAATGAGAACATCTTATGTTATAATATATACACACATACATATTTGCATGTTTTGCCCTTGGTTCCTGAAATGGCTTCAGAGATATAAGGATGAAATAAATGTCTTTTTATTCACTACAAGCTCCTTTATTTATTTAAAAAGTATTTATTTATCTGGCTGCACCGGGTCTTGGTTGCAGCATGGAAGATCTTTAATTGCAGCATGTGGGATCCAGTTCCCTGACCAGGGATTGAATCCCGGCCCCCAGCATTGGGAGTGTGGAGTCTCAGCCACCGGATCATCAGGGAGTCTCTACAAGCTCCTTTGAACCACAGCTGAGTTTAGATTAATAAGGTGACTTTTGGAAAGCCTCCTGGTAATCTAGGGGTGAGGGCTGGTTGGCAGGGAGCTAACCATGTGATTAGAGGGTTAGAACTTTCAGTCCTACCACCTACCTTGGGGAGGGCAGAGAGACTTTGATTATCAGTGACTACTGATTTAATCAACCATGCCTATGAACTAGCCTATTGATCAGAAGCACAGGTAACAATCTAGACTTACATCTAGACTTCCCCATCTGAAATGGGGAAGGCTGTGGGACTGAGCCTTCAACTTTCGGAATCTGACACGATCTTCAGGTAAATAGTGTCAGAATTGACTTGAATTGTAGGACACCCAGCTAGTGTCTGCAGAAGGATGAAATGAAGGCTTAAAACTCATAATGATCATCTTAACAGCTGCAGAAAAAGCATTTGACAGTATTCTGCAGAACTGCTTGATGTGTGGAAATCCTCCCACCCTCCCTATCCCTGACCTTGCATTTGGTGATCAGAAGTGGCAGTAGCATTCAGAGTATAGTGTAAATGTAAATGAAAACAGTAGACAGAGAGGGAAGTTTACATGGGGATGATCTGGTTCTCCCAAGTGGGCTCTAGATCTGGACCTCAAAGCTCTAAAGGGAATTGAGTAATTACCAGGTGATCTGGGGACTCTGGGAACATTAGAACAAATACTCTGTCTGCTTCCCTGGGAGACTGCAACTCTCTTAGGAGCACTGTATCTGATAACTGGTGTTTTTATAAGAAGAGAAGACAGAGAAGGACACAGGGAAGAAGGCCATGTGAAGGTCAAGGCAGAGATTGAGTGTTGTTGCTGAAAGCCAAGGGACACTGAGATCTACTAGAAACTGGAAGGGGCATGGAAGACTCCTCCTGCAGGGACTTCAGAGGGCCATGGCCTTGATTCCAGATTTCTGGCAGCCCTAGGAATTGACTGCCATGCAGAGCCATGGGGCAGTGTGGCTTATGAGAGCAGCCAAGGTGTGTGGGTTATGAGACTTGGCGTTTACATGGGCCTGAGTGGGAATATAGACAGGCTGAAGGAGCTGAAGATAGAGAAGAGTCAGGGATGGGATAAGGGAGGCCAGAGAGGAGGGCCAGAGACTCAGGACTTCAGCCCTAGTGGGGAGCACTGCAACCTAGAACACTGAGAGAGGTCAGTCACAGCAGTGGACACTGGGGTAGGAAATGGGTGTCCAGAGGAGACCAGAAACACCTCAGTAGAGGACCGGCGGCTGGATGCCAACAGGTTAGGAAGTTTCCCGCTGCACCTGGTGCCATGATGAGAAGGAATTGAGTGTGTGGCTAGACCAGAGCTCCTTTGGAAAGGAGAAGAGAACTGAAAGGGAATTTGAACTTGGAAAGTGAGTGAATCTTTACCTGAAAGTGATGTTTTTAACCTAGAAGAACCTGAAGTTTTTGTTTATTCTTGTTATTTTTTTGATTGCACTATGCAGCATGCACGATCTTCATTCCCCAACCAGGGACTGAACCCAAGCCCCCTGCAGCAGAAGCATGGAGTCTTAACCCTGGACGACCAGGGAAGCCCCTGGGCCTGAGTTATCTCTTACTGAAAAATTTAAGATTTGTGTATGTGTATTGTCACTGGGGATTGAGCTCAAGGTAAGACTGATTATAGAAAACATATTTCTAGTTTCTGCATATTTGAGCTTTAGTATGTAAATGTCAACTTCACTCCCACTCCACTCTAAACACCTATTCCATTGTTTTTCTCTCAGTGTTTGTTTCCTTCACTGAACTGTGAACTCCTTGTAGGCAGAGGTGATGTGATAAATCTTTGACTATGTGTCCCCAAGACCTAATGGTACAATATGACACAAAATATGTCCTCAGGAAACATTTGTTGAATGAATGAAAAAATTCAAAATGATATTTAAAAAAATTTTCCCTCAATATGTTTTTTTTTTCTTTTTCTTTTTTGTGTAAAAAATATGGAACGCTTCACGAATTTGCGTGTCATCCTTGCGCAGGGGCCATGCTAATCTTCTCTGTATCGTTCCAATTTTAGTATATGTGCTGCCGAAGCGAGCACCTCAATATGTTTTTGTCAAAGTTTTAGTTTTTAATTATTTTTCTAGTTTTATGGAGATGTAATTGACATTGTATTAGTTCTAGATGTATAGCATCACAATTTGATATTTGTATATGTTATGAAATGATCACCACAGTAAGTCTAGTTAATATCAGTCAACCTCACCTTGTTATAAATTTTTTTATTATGATGAAAACTTTTAACATATATATTGGCAAATTTTGTATATACAGTATTGTTATCTATAGTCACCATGCCGTATACTGCATCACCAGAACTGATTTGTCTTATGACTGTAAGTTTTAACCCCTGATCACCTTCACCCATTTTTTTTTTTCAAATTTTAATGAGTGTCTAGATTTTCTTAGAGCCTTTGCATTGGAACTGTGCACTGCAAGAGTAGAAGTCTGGGGATCAAGTTCATGGTCCAGGCAGAGCCAGAAGGATGGCAGTGGCTTTAGCTGTGATGTCCGAGTGTGAGATCCATTTAAGATCTCTCCAAGCTCAAGAGTCATGGCTCTATGGCAACATGTCCTATACCTGTGAATAAATCAGGAATGGAGGAGAGGAATTTTTCCAAAACCGCACAGTTTCTGGTAATATCTTTGCTGCTACTTAAGAAGTATTTAAAACTTCCGCAAGTGCAAATTAATGCGGATGTAAATAACCACACAGACAACCAGGAATTTGACAAGCAGAGGTGTCTGCCAACATGTCCTGAGTAATTAACTAGATTTTTACACTTTCTTTATTTTGCTGGCAGCACTAGGCAACACTTACTTATTTCTTAGCCCTGACTTGATGCTGCTGATTCTGAGTGTTGAAAGATTTTGAATTTTATTGGCCAGATTCTCAGGTTGTGGATCTTACTGGGAGAGTAAATGCTGATCCTAGAAACTTCTGTTCTTGATTCTGAAGCCGGTTTAACATTAAGCCTTGGGCCAAGTCACTAGCTTCTTCCTGACACCGCCTCCCCCCCCTTTTTTTGGGTAGACATTTTACATGGAATCATTCTGTGTATCAGTTTTCCAGATCTCTGTGGGAATTGATTAAAAAGGCTGAGCTCTGGTGATGAAAGTGGCTGAGTGAGCACAATCATTGCTGTTAGAAAACTTGAAAATGCCCAAACTTCCTTTCCTGAGTTTGGATCTGTTTTTGCCTCACCTTTGCCTGGACATTAGAATAATGGAATGATTCTCAGGGACGGAAACTCAGCGCATTGCTCTTCACAGGCTCTGCCACAGAGGGTCACTGAATTCCTAGCATCTCTGTGCTCATATCTTGTTCAGGGGCACTTTGAAGGTATAGCAGATCATCATTATTATAAGTCTACACTACATTCTGAATCAAAATAACGGTTTAGTCTCCTTAGAGGAGATGGGGTTAAATGAAAATGAGTTATGCACTATTCAATGTGCAGGCAAAAGTGATTTTTGTCCCATGAACTGCAGGCTGCCCCCTTTTCGAAGCTGACTCTTGGAGGGTTTGGCCAGGATTGCTTTTGGATTTTTTTTTTTTTTTTTGCCAACAGTTGGACACCTATCTCTGATGGCTGCTCTATAGCTTAACGTATTTCTATGCCACACTCAAGTTTCAGGGACGAGAGAAGATTTTTAACCCAGAATACACACACAGCTGCCCAGCCCCAGGGAAGGACTCCTCGGCCTGTGTTAGAGAGCTCCTGAGGCCAGCACGGCAGGTAGGGATTGAAAGTGGTCAACGCACAGTTTGGGAAAAAGAAACTAGAGACAGAATTAAAGTTTTCAAGATGGGACGGGGGACTCAAGACCTCTTGGATCAAGAGCCCTGTTCCTCGGAGCCACATCACTTTTATTTAATGTCTTGGCATGCAGAAAGTACATCTGTTGTGCTATGATAAAATCAGCCTCCTGTGTCCCTGGTCATGCCTCCCATTTTATTGGTTACTTTGAACTATCTTTGTTATTTTCTTGTACAAGGGGTATCACCCAGCTGGAGGTCATAGACTGGCATATGCTTTGGGAAAATATCTTGGTGTGTGCACAAGCAGCGTTCTGAACTTGCGCTGACCCGGCATTCCAAGGTCCACACTATGTTTTTTCTTAGCTTAGCAGGGCATGACCACCCCAACTAATCAAACCAATGTACTTCTGTTTAGATTATACTGTGTTGGTATATTTTGCTTTTATTCTTTTCCCATGGTGTTTTTTTTTCATGGCTTAGCCAGAGAAACAGGTGGCTGATTATTAATTCCTGCAGGGAGCTCCATGGGGAGTTCTTTAAGTCTCTTCCCATCTCACCTCCACACCTCAGTGTAGCACTGGGGGCGGACAGGAGTTGAGGAGTGGTTTCAGGCAACTCCAAATGGAGGCTTGCCAGTGAAATCTTATTCTTTTGCTTGGAAGTTTGAGAATTACCAGTATATCAGCATATTCGCTCTTAAATGCCAACACAGTACTTGGCAGACGGTAGACCATGAATAAATGTTTATTAAACAAATGGGAAAATAATGGAAGCCTAAATACTACAATTGGCCATTTGAAAGAGTTTGAGGTTACCTGTTCTTTGGGGTTGTTTTACCTCTATAACTTCCTCCCCTCTCCAGGTAACTGCTTCCATCTTTTAAAAATTAAAAAATTAAAAAAAAATTTTATCTTTTGGCTGCACCAAATGGCATATAGGATCTTAATTCCCTGACTAGGGATTGAACCTGTTGCCCACTGCATTGGAAGTCCAAAGTCTTAACCACTGGACTATCAGGGGAGTCCTGTCCATCTTAATCTTCAACGGGAGGGTGTACTTATGCCGCAGAATCTTCCTTTCCATGGCTTTGGCTCTCCCCCTCCATCTCTCCTCCCTGGTGGTGGGTACTGGCTGAATTTGTGATGGCGATTTCCAGAGCATCTAGGGACTTCTGGGGCTTCATTTATGCATTACATTTCCCTGTAACATTTACAGGGGTCTTGTGCAGAAACAGCTCCTCTTCTAGAGTTGTTTGTACAGAAACTTGATGTGGGAGGCACTTGGAAAAGGTAGACTCTAACTTCTCTTGAACTTATTTTTATTTAATCCAGCTTGGCACACAAGGCAACCAAACCTACTTTTCTAATTAGGCTTCCCCCCTCACTCCTCTATTAATAAACTCATAGCCAAGCTAATCTGCTCAGTGATTAATGAAATAGCACACAGGTTGGCATCCTCCACTCCATCACCTCCATAAATCCCGCCTCCCTTCTCTTCCAGGTGTGGCTAAAGGATCAACGCTCCACCTACTTTCCCCTCTCTCCCAGCCACCGCCCACTCTGAACTGTGAAGTCATTTATGACCTGCGCTAATCTGAGGCAGTTAGTCCAGGCCTTTTTTTGAAGTGCAGGGTTTGGAAACCAGCTCTGCGCTCAGGTTGCCTGGGTTTGAATCCCAGCTCTTCCACTTACTAGCTGCGTGTCATTGGTAAAGTTACCTAACTTCTCTGTACCTCTGGGCCTTCCAGATGGCATGTGGGAGGAGACTGGTCTCACCGGGGCAGATGGCTTTCTTGGAGGCCTGTTCCAGAGGATCAGGAGAGACCATAGGCAAATCAGGCCCAACTGTCCTGGCATCTGCTCCCTGCCGTGCACGCCAGGACATGAAAGTTGGTGCAGTCCCAGCTGGAGCTCTTCTGTTTTTGAGGATCCCTGGCCCTGAACTGTACAACAGCCCATTTTTACTCTCAGAGGCTGAGCTGCCAGGTTTCCTCAATCTCTATCCAGGAGGTCCACGTCCCTCAGCCTCTACCTCTGAGGTTTAGTGAGCGGGCTTTAGAGTAAGAGCTGGACGTGGATCCTAGCAGACCCTGCTGTCTGCTGTGTGACCTCAGGGAAGGGCCTGACCTCTCTGAGTCTCAATTTTCTCATTGATAACATGGAGATGATAAACACTCACATCATAGAGTGTGGGAATGAGAGGAGAGAGTACATGGCAAGTACTTGCTCAGGATCTGGCACCCCTCTGTTTTGAATTTCCCTCCCATTTAGTTACCACAGAGCACTGAGCTCCTTGTACTATACAGTAGGTTCTCATCAGTTATCTATTTTGTACATAGTAGTGTATATATGTCAATCCCCATCTCCCAATTCATCCCACTCCCCCAGCATTGATTATTAATAACCACTATTTATCAATACTTTCACAGAATATCAGATATCAGAATATCAGAATATTTTCAAAGAATATCAATACTTTCACAGAACATATAAACAGTTGCTGTTGTTATCTGCTGGGGTCATTGTCACATGTGGTGCTCATTCAGATGACGCTTCAAGGACTTATTTTGTCCAAAAGTGAAAGAACTTCATTCCAAGTACATGCATGATGGTGTGTGCGTGTATGTTTACAAACACTCTGATCTTTGTAATGGTTTCAGATATCCTTATAAGAATCGACAAAATGGAATAAGTGACTCACAGCTTTAATCAATAAAAATGAAAGTTCCAATAGAGCACAGAGGTGTGGAAAGTTTCAAAGAGAAGAGCTGGGACTCTCAGAGCACGTTGAAGAAAGGAAGGGAAATCATGACAGCGATATTCAGACTCCATAAAATTAGATCTAACATTAATCTTGTGAGTTACAGACTCATTAGCTGTGGGGCTAAACTTAGTAGCCTCAGATTTTCTGCGGAATGCCTGAAATTGTTATTAAAGACAGCACGCCGGCTCATAGCATGTGGGAAGCATGGGAAGATATTTCACATCTGATGGAAACACTCAGGCCCTCAAATCTATCTGAATTAGCAAATGGAAACACAGGAATGGCAACACATAGTTTCCATGTTAGTAGTAACGCTGGCCCTGTCTGTGGCAGCATCCACTTTTGTGCTTTACGAGGATAAAGGCAGACTCCAACATGTACCATTAACCTCCTCCTGAAATCTCTTCAGTTTCTGAGTAAGACAATTTCCCCTGACATCACAGCTGCCTCTTAAGCAGTATTGTTAAAATAGATATTGTATCTCCAGGTGTGAAAGGAGCCAGGGCCAAGAACAGAACGGGGTGTTTCTGACAAAGGCTCATTGTTTGCAATCTGTTTACAGTGCCTGTTTAACAGAGCTAATAATAGCAAAATCACAATTTCCACAGAAGGCCGCGTTGGCAGGAAGATGACATTTCGGTGAGTTCAGAACATAAGTGGGAAGCTGCTTCCCATTCCTCTGCTTCCCTAACCCAAGGACTCTCTGGAACCAATTCTGTGGTTCCAGGCCCTCCCTGGTCCCCCTCTGTCCTTCTCCCCACCATTTTTTGGTGAAAATGTGGCTTCTGTGAAAGGCTGGGTCCTGTCTGCGCAGGCCAAGCTGGCTTATACCTGGTGTTCTTGTCAGAACCAAAACACATCTGCAGGGCGTGGTGAGATAAATTAATTTGCCTAAAGTCACATAGCTTCAAAGTGGAAATTGAAGCTCAAAGCTTCCTGACTAGTTTGTCGTCTGATTCAATTCACTGAAAAATACTCCTATTGAACATGCTCTATGCCCGAAGCCTCGTGCTAGGTGTCTCTATAAGTATCTGCACTTCTCTGTTAGGGTTCTTATCAAAGTCATAGATGGCTCTGTTAGATTCTTACGGGCATGGATTGTGCCCCGTTTTGGGGGACAATTGAACTGGTAAGTGCTCTTAGGCAAATAAGTAGGAAATAGACATGATCCATCTGCATGTCATCAGTGGGCAGACTTAAAGTCAACTACTCTACTAGTGACAGTGATACTTGCATCAGTCCATCCACCCACCTATCCATCCATACACATACACATCCATTTCTCGAACCCTAACTAGACATCTATTATATGCCAGACACTGGGAGGGATAATGGTGATTCAAAGAAGAAAGTCTTTGAATCTTTGACATAAAGAAAATCTTTATGTCAAAGATGTCCCAGTTTAGAGAGGGAGATGGATATTCAACATGTAAAGAGTTGAATTATATATATACATATACATACACACACATATATATAAAACTCATGTGTGTGTATTAATCACTCAGTTGTGTCCAACTCTTTGTGACACCATGGACTGTAGCCCACCAGGCTCCTGTATCCATGGAATTTTCTGGGCAAGAATACTGGAGTGGGTTGCCATTCCCTTCTGCAGGGGATCTTCCTGGCCCTGGATCAAACCCAGGTCTCCTGCATTGCAGGCGATTCTTTACCACTGAGCCAGCAGAGAAACCCATAAAACTCATATATATTATTATGTAACAATATATATAACTCAATCACTTTGCTGTACAGCAGAAACTAACATGACATTGTCAATAAATTATACTTCAATAAAATACAAATTTAAAAGTTGAATTATAAGACAGTGTGGTTCAGTTCAGTTGCTCAGTTGTGTCTGACTCTTTGCGACCCCATGGACTGCAGCACGCCAGGCTTCCCTGTCCATCACCAACTTCCAGAGCTTACTCAAACTCATGTCCATTGAGTTGGTGATGCCATCCTATCATCTCATCCTCTGTCGCCCCCTTCTCCTCCTGCCTTCAATCTTTCCCAGAATCAGGGTCTTTTCAAATAAGTCAGTTCTTCGCATCAGGTGGCCAAAGTATTGGAGTTTCAGCTTCAGCATCAGTCCTTCCAATGAATATTCAGGACTGATTTCCTTTAGGATGGACTGGTTGGATCTCCTTGCTGTCCAAGGGACTCTCAAGAGTTTTCTCCAACACCACAGTTCAAAAGCATCAATTCTTATGCATTCAGCTTTCTTTATAGTCCAACTCTCACATCCATACATGACTACTGGAAAAACCATAGCTTTGACTAGACGGACCTTTGTTGGCAAAGTAATGTCTCTGCTTTTTAATATGCTGTCTAGGTTGGTCATAACTTTCCTTCCAAGAAGTAAGCGTCTTTTAATTTCATGGCTGCAGTCACCATCTGCAGTGATTTTGGAGCCCCCCAAAATAAAGTCTATCACTGTTTCCATTAATTTCCCATCTATTTGCCATGAAGTGATGGGACCAAATACCATGATCTTAGTTTTCTGAATGTTGAATTTTAAGCCAGCTTTTTCACTCTCCTCTTTGACTTTCATCAAGAGGCTCCTCAGTTCCTCTTCACTTTCTGCCATAAGGGTGGTGTCATCTGCATATCTGAGGTTATTGATATTTCTCCCAGCAATCGTGATTCCAGCTTTTGCTTCATCCAGCCCGGCATTTTGCATGATGTACTCTGCATATAAGTTAAAAAAGCAGGGTGACAAAATACAGCTTTGGCGTACTCCTTTCCCAATTTGGAACCAGTCTGTTGTTCCATGTCCTGTTCTAACTGTTGCTTCTTGACCTGCATACAGATTTCTCAGGAGGTGGGTTAGGTAGTCAGGTATTCCCTTCTCTTGAAGAATTTTCCAGTTTGTTGTGATCCACACAGTCAAAGGCTTTGGCATAGTCAATAAAGCAGAAGTAGATGTTTTTCTGGAACCCTCTTGCTTTTTCTATGATCCAACGGATGTTGGCAATTTGATCTCTGGTTCCTCTGCCTTTTCTAAAACCAGCTTGAACATCTGGAAGTTCACGGTTCATGTACTGTTGAAGCCTGACTTGGAGAATTTTGAGCATCACTTTGCTAACGTGTGAGATGAGTGCAATGTGCTGTAGTTTGAACATTCTTTGGCATTGCCTTTCTTTGGGATTGGAATGAAAACTGACCTTTTCCAGTCCTGTGGCCACTTCTGAGTTTTCCAAACTGTATTTATATGAAGTATCTAGACTAATTGGATTCATAGAGACAGAAAGTAGAATGGTGGTTGTCAGGGTGGGGCAGGGAGAATGGGGCCTTATTGTTCACTGGGGGTGGAGTTTCAGTGTGGGAAGTTAAAACAATTTCTGGAGATGAACAGTGGTGATGGTTGTATACAATGTGAACGTACTCAATATCACAGAACCAAATGCCGAAAGATGGTTAAAATGGTAGATCTTCTATATGTTTTAACAACAACAACATCCTTTACACAAACAGGGTGGTAAGTACTCTGAAGCCTGAGGACAACTGACCCCTGGAGCTCCAGCCTGGCCCAGACCTCAGAGCCTTTGTGCCCCTGCTTGTGGAATGGGGCTTGGGTGGCTGTGGGAATCAGGGCAAATGCAGGTGTAAGATCTGGAGTTGTGTCTTACCTAAGCTATTAGGGAGTTTGCTTCATTATACACTTCTTTCTAGAAGCCATGAGTTCTATCTACAGTGGACACCAAATTAGAAAGGCCACTTGGTGAATAAAGAACATTTGCAATGGTCTATCACTACAGAACAACCAACCCCCAAACTTAGTTACTTAAAACAATAACCACTCTTTTTTGCTCACGGCTCAGCCCTGGGCTAGGTTCAGCTGGGTGTTGTCTCTGCTGTATGTGGTGCTGGACGCAGTTAACCCATGGGTCTGGGGTTGAAAGAGTCAAGTTGGCTCCCCAAAAGTACGGGGAGAAACGGGGGCTGGCCAGGCCTCTGTTCTCATGGAATAACATACTTAATAAGTCAGATTGAAAAAAAAAAAAAAGTCAGATTGATTTTTTATTACTTTCAATCCATGGAGCTTTGCAAACATCATTAGGCAGAATGACACCGTTTAATAAATAGAAACAACTTAAAAATTCATTACGCTTCTGACTCTTGTCATCACTCACTTTACATAATTTATGTAGATGTTTGAACAGCCTTCTTAGAATTTATAATTTGTTTTGTTTCAAGTGGTATATGATATTTCTTTGTTTCTCTAAAGCTTCTTTTATTTATCTTTATAGGCTTTATTACTTTTATTAATTGTAGAATTAAATCGATTTAACAGAAACACATTTCTTATAAAGTCATGGAAAGTGTGACTATCACTATTAGAATATTGTTTATTAAGGCTAATTCTCTAATTTTTTCCTACATGTTTACTTCCATTTTACAAGTTACATCAAAATGAAAATAAAAATTTTAAATTCTGTGGGCGTGGGATCAAGATGTCAGAGTAGAAGATCCTAAGCTTGTCTCCTCCCATGGACACAGCAAAACTACAGCTACATATAGAACAGTTTTCCAACACAATGTTCCAAAATCTGAGATGCAGCAAAAGCAGTTCTAAGATGTAAGGTTACAGTGGTACAGGTCGAACTTAGGAAACTAATAAACAAAAAAATCTCAAAAAAATTATCCCTACACCTAAAGGAACTAGAAAAAGATAATCAAACAAAGCTCAAAGTTAGTAGAAAGAAGGAAATAATAAAGATCAGAATGGAAATAAATGAAATAGAGACTAGGTGGTCAAGAAGTACAAACTTCCATTTATAAGATAAATAAGTATTAAGGATAAATAAGTACTAAGTACTTTACATCCTTCATTACATCATCCAGGGGTAATTGAATACAATGACTTAGTGTCAAATTAAAAACATTTAGAAATATTTCTAAAATTTTGACTGAAATAGGAACTTTTTCCCTAACATATAGGCACTAGTACTGTCTGAACAAAAAGTTTCCATGAAACCGTGTCTTATTGACACTGTTTTTCTTAAACACTGGCAATAAAGTTTGGTTATTATTTCAAACATTATTCTAACTCCACAAAATTTCTTGTTTTAAAATAAAATTTTAATATGCTTTTATATGAAACAATTGAAGGTTCATAGAAAGTGAATGTTTTACTCTTTTGATTTACAACTTTTAAAATAAGCTGTTTTCTCATTTCAGTAGGTACATGTTTTCCAACAAGTGGGAACATAAATCTAGAATGTAATGTATTCTTATACAGATACTATTCTTTTTTAAATGACTGTTAAATATTTCATGTTGGGAAATGCTTGATTATGCTTAAGCACATGCTGGCTAGTGTTCTCCCTTTTTTTTTAATATACATATTTATGTGTTTACTTGGCTGCTTTGGGTTTCAGTTGTATCATATGGGATCTTTCGTTGCATCACAGACTCTAGTTGTGGCACACAGGCTCCAGAGTGTGGAGGCTTAGTAGCTGTGGTGTGCAGGCTTAGCTGCTCCGTGGCGTGTAGGATCTTAGTTTCCTGACCAGGGATTAACCCCTCATCCCCTGCACTGCAAGGCAGATTCTTAACCACTGGACCACCAGGGAAGTCCTTAGTTAATTTTTTAAAAGGTACTTCCTGAATATTTTAAATCATTTAATCAATGTTAAATCAATTGTTAAATTTTGAAGATTTTGTTCTTTCAAATATGTTATAGTGTGAAACTGATCTTTTGACTATTTCATTGATAATTACAATTCTTCTTATTGAACCTCAAGCTTTGGCAAAATGTGATTGCCACTCTGTTGAGTGTCTTTTAACAGTCAACTCAGAGCACCATTTGCATCCTATATTTATATTCCTAGCACTGATGAGACACTCATAATTTAAAATAATCTATTTTGCATTAAAGAAATAAAAAGTATTATGTGAACTTGTACCAATTCTTGCACTGTATAAAAATGTTCAGGTCATTTTGAAATCTACACAGTAGGTATTCTAGGCTACATTTCATTATTAATATTGTTTGTTCTTTGCAGACTCAGAAGATTGAGTTGTATGATATTTAAATGGAACATTAATGAATGTATCCATGCTTGGTCCTCTTTTTTGTTTGAGAGTTTTAAAAGGTATTTATTGATAAATTCTTGAGTTTATAAATATTGAAACACTACATTTACCACTTATACAAACATTACAACGCACAAATACAACTGAAGTAGCAACTATTTAAAATCCGTGGCAACCACATGATTCCAGTATAGTGATAAACAGGGATGTCAACTGCATGGTGTACTTTGTGAAAAATAAGCATCTGAGAGGCCCGTTTATCAATGGTCCTTGTGATGTTCTATGACAATTGACCCAAATGAATGAGTTTAATTTAGAATCTTTAATTATTTATTAATTTTACTGTTTGCTGCAGTAACTGTCATTCTACTTACCAATTGGAACAGAAATCTTTCAAGAGTATCACAATCACTAGTTATACCAGTGAATATTGGCTGAATAAGTTGCAAAGCAGAAAGTAGAAGGTCTTTGAAGTCAAGTCAAGGGTTCTTCCTGATTTGGGAGAGATTCTGCGAGATGTCCCTGAGAAGAAAAGATGAGAGAGGAGAGAGCACGGCTTTGGCAGTAGCAAGAAGGAAGCAGGAAGCAATGTCCTGCAGACAGCGAAAGGGCAGAAGTACGTGTTCTGGAGGTGACCCACATAGTGCTTCATGCCAGCAACTCATGGAAGCAGCAGGATCTCAGAGATATGGCAGTGTGGTGCCCAGGGAGGCTGGAAAAACCAGGCAGAGGAGCTCCCAGACACACCAGCTAGGAGAGAACAGAAGGCCAGAGGTGAAAAAACCAATGACCAGTTCAGTTAGGATGTCTCAGCAGGAACCAGCTGGACAGATAACCAAAGCCCAGTGCTTTGGTGCTATGTAAGTCCCGCAGAAGCTCTATCCGCACTCATGGGGGAACCCCACTGAAGGCTGATGGTGAATTTCCTACTAGTCCTGCAAGCTAGAAGGGAGGTCCAATTGGATTTAAATTATTTTAAGGAAAATGAAGGGATTCATCCAGCAGTCACGAGTCTACAATTGATAGCCAGCTTCTCCACATGTGTGAATGTGTGCCAAGCAAATTAAGTAGACAAATTCCTAGGCTAGATAATGCTAACTTAGATTTTTGAGGGCATGCAGAGCAACAAACATAGGAAACCAGTGAGCAAAGTCACTGTGCTCAGTGCAGAGCTGTCAATAGCAGGCATTCAACTTAAAAAAAAAAAAGGATTGGTGAATAAACTATATGCAAGCAAAAGGTTATAATGCTTTGAGAGATGAGGAGTGAAGGGAAAATCTTTAGATCCCTGTTTGAACAAACCAGCTATAAAATACAATTTTGGGACAATTGGAAGCACATATAGCAAGACGTTAACAGTTGTTGAATCCAGGTGATACATAGTTGAATATTCAACCTGCTCTTTTCTTTGCTGTTCTATATGTTTGAAAATTTTATAATTTGTTGTTGCTGTTGTTTAGTTGCTTAGTCGTGTCCAACTCTTGTGACCCCATGGACTGTAGCCCACCGGGCTCCTCTGTCCATGGGATTTCCCAAGCAAGAATACTGGAGTGGGTAGCTATTTCCTTCTCCAGGGGATCTTCCTGACCCAGGGATTGAACCCAAGTCTTCTGCATTGGCAGGCAGATTCTTTACCACTGAGCCAACAGGGAAACCCCAAATTATATAATAAAAGCCATTAAAAAATTCAAATTCTCAGGGCATTCCAATAACCAAATTCACCAGAGCGATAGAAACAGAGAGTCTTGGTGAGGTGGATTAAATGGGCAAATCCTCTGTCTGGTAGGGATTTGAGGAGTATTTGCATAGTGGCTGGGGAAGAAGCTGGTGAGTGTGGGGTTTACACAGGAGGATGGGCAAAGCTTTCTGGGATTCTGACAGAGTTTGGCTGGGAAGCAAAGGAGTAACTGGATATACCACACCAGCCCTGAAAGGTGCAGAGTTCATTTCTGTGAAATGACAGTGGGGACATGTGCTGTGCTGAGCTGAGTCACTCAGTCATGTCTGACTCTGTGCGACCCTATGGACTGTAGCCCACCAGGCTCCTCTGTCCATGGGATTCTCCAGGCAAGAATACTGGGAGTGGGCTGCTATGCTCTCCCCTTGGGGATCTTTCTGACCCAGGGATTGAAACTGTGTCTCTTATGTCTGCTGCACTGGCAGGCATATTCTTTACCACTAGTGCTATCTGGGAAGCCCCAGTAAGGAGATACTTTCAAAAATTTTTATTTGTTTGTCTGGGCTGGGTCTTGGTTGTGACCCAGGGGACCTTTGATCTTCACTGAGGGATCTTTAGTTGTGGCATGTTGGATCTAATTCCCTGACAAGGGATTGAACCTGGATTCCCTGCATTGGGAGCACGGAGTCTTAGTCACTGGACCACCAGGGAAGTCTCAGGATATACTCTTGAATCTGTGCTAAATGAAGTCTGGTCAGATTTTCCTATCAGTGGAATGGGGTTGGTAATGGGATAGAAGGGGCTCACAGCCCACTTAACTGAGCTTCGCATGGATTCAAAGACATACATCTTTAAACTTTGACTGTTTCTCTGATTGATGCTTATGGGTCAGGTGGAGAGGGAGGGTCATGGGAGGAAGAAGCAGGATAGGGCTGAGGGTTGGAAGAAGCTTCATGATGAACCAAGTCTTCAGTCATGTGGGGACATGTTATATGTCTTCACCCTTGAGAAACTGAAGTGTTACTATTAACAAGATAAGAGAAGGAAGAAAACCAAAACCAACCTGTATACATAAGCTTGGGAAGAGGTTAGGAGGCTAACCTAACTTGTAAAGAGACTCAAGGTCCACTGGAAGTCAAAGCTTCTGCCATCTTGGACCTAGTTGGTTCTAACCAGTTTATATCGTATCCTCCAGGGCTATGTCATTCATTTGTAGGATGTGTCCTGCCGGCTTTCCTCCTGTTTCAGGAGGCCCAACTATGTTGTCAATGGTACTTGCTCCCTCTGTCTCTTTAGCTTTCCCATTCTTAATGTGTTGATTTCCTTCTTATGATCACGAGATTGCTGGTGTATTTCTAGGCATCAGGTTTGCATTTCAGGCAAAAAGAAGTATGTATCTCAGAGGTTCAAGCTGTGTCACAATGGTCACTCCTACCTGCACAGAGGCTGGGAAAAAAAAAATCAAGTAACTGGCTTTTCAAATATCTACAGCAGCTTAAACAATGTAGGTTGGCAGGATATTATGATTTATAAGAAATATGTATTTGGTCATTCAAATGTCCACTGTCCTGACTCACTGCGCCCAAAACCCTTGAAATATCCTGAGAGATAAGCGCAGTGTGAGCATCTTTTGTTATAATATTTGGTCTCTTGTCCTCAGTTCCTGAAATCATTTCAGAGCCAGAAAGGTGAAATGGTGTCTTGTTATCCATAGCAAGCTCCTTTCTACAACAACTGGTTTATGTTAACGATGTGACTTTTGGAACACTCCTAAGAAAGGGGGCGAGTTGAGTGGGGAATCAACTATGATTAGTTACTGACAGTAGGATCAGTCCTACTCCCTGATTTCTGGGAAGGGGAGAGGGGATGGGGGCTGAGTTTGTCAGCAATGGCCAAGAGCTTTCAGGTTGCTGAA
This sequence comes from Cervus canadensis, assembly GCF_019320065.1. NCBI lineage: Eukaryota > Metazoa > Chordata > Mammalia > Artiodactyla > Cervidae > Cervus > Cervus canadensis. Next base: position 51,258,280 of record NC_057398.1, on the reverse strand, counting down.
CCAGAACACATCACTGCGGTGGTGCCTACCAGACTCCATGGTGACAGAGGTTCTTAAGTTCGAGAGCCTTCCCGATCTTGTTCTATGTATATCTTGATCTGGCTGTTCATTCATAACCTTGAATATCCTTTGTAATAAACTGGTAATCTAGTAAGTAAACTGGATTCCTGAGTACTGTGAACTGCTCTAGCAAATTAACCAAATCCAAGGAAGGGATCATTGGAGCCTCCAATCAGTTGCCAGTTAGCAGAAGCAGAGGTAACTATCTGCTTATGAGATTGGCATCTGAACTGGAGACTGGCTTGTGAGACTGGCCCTTAACTTGTGGAATCGGATGCTATTAAGAGTTGAGTTGAATTGTAGGATGCCCAGTTGGTTTCTGAGGATTGCTTGGTGATATGAGAGGACCCCCTCACATTGGAATTGGGTACAGAACACTTTATTTGGTCACGCAACATTCATTCCTAATCACTTTATTCCTTGCCTTCCTGTACTGTGTCACATGCACTTTTATTTTATTTTTGTAAAGACATTGGCTTGTGGAGGAGTTATGTGCTGCCTCAGCAATCAGCCTGCGAACTTTATGAGTCCATAGGAATGCCCACAACATATGGGTACTAGATAGTTGTTGAATAACAGTAACTGCCTGGGATCTTATTTTCTGAAATTCTACCACTGCAGTCACCTTTACTAAGATACCACTTTATAACTGATAAATGAGATACAGCAGGGCTGGGGAACCCGCAGGAAAAATAGGGCCTGTGATATGGATGGAGACTTGAAAGTCAGAGTGGTAGCATAATTAAATTTTCCTTTCATGTAGAGACTTCTGATTCTGGTAATGCTGGGTTAGATAATTCAGACCAATCCTCCTACTGAACACAATTTTAAAAGCTTAATGAAATATATATATTATATTCTTATATATATTTATATTCTTAAAATTTATATATATTCTGATATATTTATATTATTAAATATATTTATATTCTTATATATATTCTTAAGGAATATATATATATATATTCTTAAAAGCACCAAAGATTGAACAAAGGAGTAAGGAATTACTGAGGCCAAGTTCTGAGGGTGGTTGGAAACCTAGAGAGGCCAGCCTAGCACTTGGGGCCAGTTTTTCTCTAGAGACGTTTGCTAACCTAGAGGAGGTGACTGACAGGCTGAGCTGTGCTTTAGTGCTTTGCAGGGTGGGGGCAAAAGTCAGAGTCCAAGGACCACCATGGTTTAGCACTTGATAACCCACTTGCTTTGGCTTGGGATCTAAAATGATTGCTCCACTTGAATAAGAGTGAACCAGAAATAAAGACATCCTTCACGCAGACCACAGTTAGTGGGTTAGCCCACAAAATCTCAGTCCCTAAAACTGGATCCAGGTAATTTCAGAGTGCTCATTTCCCTCAGACACTTGGTAAAAGAAGTATAAAATTTTCCTTGGAGAAAGATAACATCATCTTAGAAACCTCAAATTTCCACAAAGAACATTTCAAAACAAAGTCTGACATACAATATAAAATCACTAGACAAAATCACTAGACAGATGAGATGCTAGGATTCCACAAGAAGGAACCAGTAGAAACAAAAGACAATAGATCAGCCTTAAGGGTCTCAAAATATTTGAATGATCAAATTTCCCTTTGAGATTATTGTATTGTTCTGGTGTTACAAAAATTTATGCAGCATAATCACAACAATTAAAAGAAATAACTGATATAAAATAAAAAGCAAAAAATAGAGCTAGAAAGAAACACACCACTTTTGTGTTAGTGGCCTCTGAGAGTGGCAAACAGCGTTTGCTTCATTTTTTTCCATCTCTGTATTTCCAAATTTTCTTTAATAAAACTTTATACTTGGAGACATATTTAGGTGAAAGATAAAGTGGCAAAAAATATAACACAGGGCAGGGCTGAAGTCCCTGTGGAGGTGTGCAACCTCCACAGTTTCAGGGCTTGGGGGAGGATGTCCTGTACTCAGACGGGCCTCACCCTTGGTTTAATAATCTGCTGTTCCGATGCTGAAAGTCTGTGTGCTGTGCTTAGCCGCTCAGTCGTGTCCGACTCTTTGGGACCCCATGGACCGCAGCCCGTCAGGCGCCTCTGTCCATGGGGGTTCTCCAGGCAAGAACATCGGAGTGGGTTGCTATGCCCTTGTCCAGGGTTTCTTCCTAACCCAGGAATCCAGGTCTCCTGCATTGCAGCCGGATTCTTTACCAGCTGAGCTACCAGGGAAGACCCCTCTCCCCCATACATATTTAAATAAGAAGCCCCACATTTGCATTTTGTACTTGGCAGTGCAAAGTATGTAGACCCAGAGGCAATTAAATGTGGACCCTTACGCAGATAAGGAGACCGAGATTTACAGAGGTTAGGAAAGGTGCAGTAGAATGGGGTCTGACTGCAAAAGCACAAGCTTTTGACACTTCCACTAGACCAACGCCAATACACACCGAACCATTGCTGCCGCCTCTCCAGCCCACAAAAGTCCTCCAAGTCTAGCTTTCTCAATCCCAAGGTCAGACGGCGGGGGAGGGTGAAGGATGCAAAGGAAAGACGCTCACACAGAATTTGCAGGGATGCGCTGCAAACGCAGCCTGAAGCATTATGAAATCCATAGCTGGGAAAACCCACTGGACAGACCCTGGGGTCCAAAAGATTTTCCTGTCTCCCCAACCAACACAACATCAGCATCCCCAGCCCTTACAATACCCACTCCAGAGTAACTGCGAGATCAGCGGGAAGCCGCAGCCTTAAGGTGCGAGGTACACACATACCCTTCCGCAGCTTCCCACCTCCTCCAGACGCACGTGTTTAAAGAGTCCCTGCTCCTCCCCACCCCGCCCCACCTCGGCACCGCCGTCCCGTCCCGCCCCGCCCCACCCGCGCTGCTGGCCTCAAGTTTCCTCCGAGAGGCCGGCGCGCACGAGTGAGGCAGCCTCGGCGACCGAGCGCCCAGAGGCGCTTGGCCGCCTACCTTTCCCCTGCCCCGCCGCCGCCGCAGTCTCCGCCCGCCGGGGAGGGCGTGCTCGGCGGAGCCGGAGCCGAGGGTGGGGCGCCAAGAGGGAGGGGACCCCGGCCGCGCAGCTTCAGTGCTCTCAGTGGCACCGGCAGCAGCAGCAGGTGGAGCGAGCTTCGCGGTGAGCAGCTCTTGGCCTGAGATCCACTCCAGCGGGCCTGCTGGGCTGGAGCCCGTTTGCCCGGGATCCTGAGCCGCTTAGACACAGGAGACACTAGAGTCCCACCCCTAGTTTCCGGGGTACTTGGATTACCGAGGTTGGTGGGCCGGGGGGCCGCCGGAGCCCGGCGCGCCTAGGAGCGCACGGCAGCTCTGGAAACCGCATCCGGGGCGCAGGACCAAGGGAACCTCGCTCTTCTCGGCTACCTAAAGACCTGTTTTCCCGGGAAAGAGCCGCTGCTGGATCTGGGATTTGGGAGGAGCTCGGGGTTCCCCCCCGCCGCCCCCTTCCCGGGCACCTAGCTGGACGCTCTCGGTTGGCGCCCAGGTGGCGCGGGAGGGTCCTGAGCGGCGCTCTCGGCTCTCCTGTGCCTCTTAGACGCGGGAAGCAGGGGGGGCTCTTCCCTGGGATTCCGTGGCTCGCGCGGTCCTCCGAGGAGTCCTCGCACCCCCGCGTCTTGTCTCGAGAAGCTGGCTGGTTGGCACTAACTGAAGAAGTTCGCTATTGATTTGGTTTCTTCTTCGATTTGGGGACAGTTCCCGCCAACGACGCGCGACGCACCTGTCTTCGCGGACGAGCTGGCGTCTCAGGTCGCCGGAGCCTGCGGGAATCCTGCCCCTATCCCAGACCCGCAGGGCTCTCCGCTGGCGTGCCTCCTTCCTAGCCACTGGCCTCGAGCGGAGGGTGCAGACCTGGCTCCTGCTGTCCCCCGCCTTTTGAGGGAGTGCGGTCCTCCAGAGGGACTTCGGCCTCCTAGGCGCTGCTTTGTGTGTTGGTGTTGGGGTGCGCGCGGCCCCCCGCCGGCCGGCCATGGCCTTCACTTTCGCTGCTTTCTGCTACATGCTCTCGCTGGTGCTGTGCGCTGCCCTCATCTTCTTCGCCATCTGGCACGTGAGTAACCGGCAGCGGCTTCTAACTCTGTTCTCGCGCCCCTGGCCGCCTCCTTCCCCAGGTCCTCTGAAATGCCACTTCACTTTTTCCACATCGCGAGTGTGGACGGATAGGAGGCCGGCCGCGGCGCACCCGCGGTTAGACCCTCTGCCGCCGCCCGGTTGTCCCGGGGCGGGAGATGGTTCAGAGCATCCCGAGGCCGGCGCGCCTTCGGTGCCCTCCTACTGGCGGCGGGCGGAGGGACCGCCGGGTCGCGGGGCAGGGCACCCTCGCCAGGGCTTGGCCTTGTGTCCCAGGCCCCGAGATGAGCGTCTGCAGCCCCAGCAACCTTCCCCCCACTTCCCGTGCCCCCTCCTCTCCTGCCCGCGGGGAGGCGAAGGAGAAGCGCCACCGTGGGCCCGGCAGTTAGTCAAGTAACTATAACAACTAAACATTTAAAATGTCAGCATCTGTGGTCGGTTGTGTTTCCGCATAACTGGAGGCAAAGTGGAGACACGACGGGAGCGCCTTGTAAGAGGAAATAGGGAGAGGCCCGGCCAGGAAGGGGAGTGGAGGGAAACCAGGTGATGCAGGTGGACAGAGAAGGGGGTGGACAGTGAGGACAGAGAGAAAAGCGAGGACCAGGGAGGGAGACGGAGAAAGAGGCTCATGAATGAGGCTGCGGAGCAAAGTCTCGCAGAGACAGGTGGAGGGGAGAGAGTTTCCTCCATTGCCCTCCTGGGGTCTGAGCCAGTCAACTGAAAGGCTTTGCAGGTGGCACACCTCCTTTTGGCGAGATCTCGGGCATCCCCAGTGGGCACGCGCTTGCCTGCTCTCCTTCCTGGGGCTGCATCAGGTTGAAGGCAGTCGTGGTGAGTCCTGACTCTCCAGGTGTGGCGTGGGAATAGGGGACAGAGTGCTTCTGAATAGAAGGAAGGGGAGAGAAATGAGGAATGCTGGTTCTCTCACAGAGACCGCACAATGTCCGACAAGTCTAGTTACTCTCAGAGCTTCCTCCTCTGAGGTGGTTTAAGCTCCCCGCCCTCACCTCCAGAGACTTGTTGGGAAGAATAGCTAAGGTTGCACATTTTAGGATCACCCCGATGCTGCCCAGCAAGTCAGGTGCTAGGGAAGGATGCTGAGATGAGTTCCTGGAGGCATGGTTCCCGTGAGCCTCAGAGAACACGCGTCGGGTGGATTGAAGACCAGGAGAAAATTTCGTGGTGGGTGGGATGAAGATGTTTTGTACAAATGGTTTCCAGAGTGAGAGGATTTCTTTGAAAATAGAACTAAGTAGCTAGAGCAGCCCCTGTTACAAGGCTCTCTGACAGGGAGGAGCAGGAACCCCAGGAGGGGGAAGACTTCTGACTGTGTCACCTTAGGGAAGATGCTTAGGAAAGACATCTCAAAAGTGAGAAAGTTGATCTGGATGATCTTCAAGCTTCCCATTATGGCTAAGAGGGTGTAAGTGTGTGAATCAGTTGACCTAGGAATCTAGGAGTGAGAGAGAAGGAATTCATATGTGGGAATTTTGGGGCTGATCAAAAATCCTGCAAGTGAGAAGTGATGGGATTTTGCATCATCTCTTCCTCTGTGGGGAAGGCTGGCTCTATCGTACGGTGCAGAATGGAGCCTTGAAGTTGCTGACACCCATTAAGAGAAAACAAAACTTTAGGATAAAAGGGGTGCGGGACAGATCATGCCCAAACATGAAACAGACCTCTCCTAATGTGCTTTAAAGGAGCTTGCTGTGCTTCTTGAGATCAAGGGAGTTGTTTGCATTCTAGAAGACTACCCCTCTTTTTAAGAAATACTTCATTCGCTGTTTCTTTACATTTTTGCCTTGGCCAGAGGGTGGTAGGTACCAGAGAGCTTCATCAAACTGTCAGGCTTAGAGAGCTTTGAATTAGCCCCTGAAGCAAAGCAGGTAACCAGAAAGAATGATTTTCTCTCACTCGGGAAGATAATAAATAATTCAGGAGCAGGTTAATTAAATGGATGGTTTGTGCAGCTGGTTGACTGATAATTTGACTCAACACCGAGCATTGCTGCAATACTGTGTTGGCCACTGCTCTTCAGGTTTCCAGTGCTCACCCCCCTGTCGCTGGACGTGGTCAGGTTCAAAGTCTGGGTCAGGTCCAGACCTCCTTCCTGACCTGGCAAGGTTCCAGTTTCTGATGATGAAAAGAGTTTGTGCTCTTTGAATTCAAATTACAGTAGCAACTCCCAAGTCTCAGCCCCTTTTCCTTTCCTAGTCTTTTCCATCACCCTCTCTGCAAAACCAACAATCCAAAGCCCCACTGATTGCTTTGGTTCCTGAACACTGAAATGGGAAATCTGAGACACATCGACACAGTCTGCATACCCATTGTGTGTGGGGGTGTTGGTTATACAGTGATGATTATTTCAACCAAAATTTAGGTTAGTCTGTGTTATACTCTTTTCTTTTTTTTTCAGCTTATGTTCCTTATAAATTTCTTGATCTGACAAGCCGTATTGATTGCTTACTATATATCGACATCCTAAATAATGACTTGTGCACTTAACAATTTACAGCAGTTAAAAGACCTGCCCCACTGCCATGTCTGGGCTGAAGATAAGAAGATGGTTCTTCTTACCTAATTGTACACACGTCGGGACAGTAAGAGTAGTTGCTGTTTGCTGAGTGTTTGTTTTAGGCCAGTCTTAGGTACTTACAGAGGACTCCTCAGGTGTATCTCTAATTGCTTACCTGGCTCCTCTCCCCACGGGAGGTCTGGAAGCAAAGATGGATGTGGCCAGTCATAGCACAACTCAGTTTTTTTTTTTTTTCATTTATTTTTATTAGTTGGAGGCTAATTACTTTACAATATTGTAGCAGTTTTAAAAAGTGACTGTAGATATTTTTAAAAGAAAATTTTAAAGCTGAAAATTTTAAAGCTTTCAAGTCTTGGTTTTTACTTTGAAAATTTATCTGCATTTGTTTTCAAATGGAAAGATTTCATATTACTGGTTAATTTATTCTATATGAGCCACCATCTTTGAGTATATTTGTTATATTTGGAAGGTGCAGAATAAAACTGAGGGGTTTTTTTGTGTGTGTGTGTGGCTTTGCATACCATCAGATACATCGTCTCTTATTGCCCAGGCAGCCTTTTTGTCCTCGCAACTGATATTTTATAGATGAAGAGACTGTGTGAAGAGACTGTATGATATTTTATAGATGAAGAGACTGTGCCTAAGGTTGCACAGCTGGTATGCATTAGAGCTGAGGGTTTAGCTGAGTCTCAGGCTCTTACGCCCATGTCCCTTTTCTAACTCTAGTCACTGTCTTTGGATTGTTTAGCTTTGATAATAGTGAATAATATTCCTATCCAAAGAATTACCTTTTTCTGTATGATGAAGTATTTGGAGTTGGAATTTCTGATTAGAGTCACAACAACAGGAAGACGACACCAACCATACTGTATATCCTTTTTAAAAAGAGAAAATTCTATTTTATTTAAAAAAAAACATATTTTTTCTGTTTATACAAGTTCATTGCCCCAAATTTTGAAAGGACAGGTACATAATCCTGGACCAAAATCACTGCTAATGTCGTCATCCAGAAGAGGCTTGGGTGTTTCTTCTTCCAAACATTGTGTATGTGTGTATTTTTTAAAATGTATATTGGGTGTTTAGAAGGAAGAAAAGTGTTTTAAAGGGTTTCAGATGTGAAGTGATGTCTGTTTCCAGCCAACATAAAATGAACAATGTTACTCGCAAGAGCCCTCTCAGCTCCAGCTTGGTTGAGCCTGTTTGCAGACTCTCATTTATATAAACACAGATGAAACCATTCTTTGAAAAGATCGAAGATTCATACCGGTTATTTCAAATTTTTAGTTTAAATTTTTAAAAAAAAATATCTAGAGTCTCTTTTAAAGACTGAGTTTTGCAACATACAAATAAATTAATTTCCAATGATATTTCTTTGGATTCACAGCAGCATTTGCCATTGGAGAGTTTTAACAGACCCCAACAGAAAATAACAAATAATACTGACTGAGGGGCAGTTTTGCTAGGTGAAACGTCTTTATGATTGAGCCTTTCAGCCAGTTCCAGCTTGTGTCACAGGGAACTGAGCAGACTTCTCAGTTTCTCAGATTATCCATCTGGAAATGAAAATAATGGGTTTACGTGAAATGGTCGGATGCCTGGGCTTGGCAATAGCCTGTCCCTTGAGGACCCTCCTTTGATCTGTCCAGATGGAGGTGCCGGTCTCTTTGCTCCGCCCTACCTGGCCTCCATGTTCTGCTGTATTTGAGGCATCCCCATCTCCTGTGGTATGTCACTCTTAGATGTGATGTCTGCACATCCTTCCTCCCCCACTTCCCTCCTCTCTCATCCCCCACCGTATTCTTTCTCCACTGCCTCACAACTAACACAGGATGATGCTCCATAAGAGCAGGGGACCCTTTCTGCTTATCATGGTTTCTCTGGAGCCTGGAAGAGTGCCTGTCATGTAGAAGGGGCTCAGTAAATCCTCATACAGCTTAATGATGAGGCTGGCAAATATTTTTAATTTAGTGTAGAAAGGCAAACAGAAGACTTTTTCTTTTTTTCTTTTTTAAATGTTTTGGCTGTGTGGGATCCTAGTTCTGGATCAGGGATCGAACCTGTGTCCCTAGTGATGGAAGCGTGACGATTCAGCCAGTGGACTGCCAGGGAAGTCCTGAAGACATTCTTACATATACTAAAATACAGCCAAAATATGAACTATAAAACTCTAAAAAAGATATCTAAACCAAGATTAAGCTCTTAGACTCTAATGGAGCCACCAACATTTCTGTGCACAGCGTCAGAGGCATTGAAAGACTTAGTTAGAGAATCTTGGTTGGGATACTCCCTGCCACAGGGCACGGGGATTACAGACTAAGGCTAGGATCTCGGGAGATCTCTTGGGACAACGTCCACATCAGATTGGTGTTGGTCCACAGGTAGACTCTGTTGCCTCCCAGAAGTGTGCATTTTATTCCACTTTCCACAAGGAAAGACTTCTACCCTCTTGGGTCTAAATTCAGCACATTTTTCACTGTCTCGCTCAAATCTCACATTGTCAACTCTGCTCACTCCAGCCTACCACAGGCTTCTAAGAAAGCTCATGTAGCTCACTTTCTCGTGTGCGTGTAGGACCTTGTGTGAGTACACACCTTCACATGTGTGTCCCGAACTCTCTAAGTGCAGTAGGCACTGTTAGAGGGGAGGGTCCTTATCTGTCCATGTCATGCATTCAGAGAACTTAGGAGGACACAGTGACCACATGGGGATCCTGTGGCTGGCGGTGGGTGGTCTTCAGGTCAGCCATGAAAGGAGGAATGAAAATCACCTCTTTGGTAGCCTTGTTTGGCTCATTAACTCAGAGTTCACCCTTTGAGATGTGGTACATATATATAATGGAATATTACTCAGCCATAAAAAGGAACGAAATTGGGTCATTTGCAGAAACGTGGATGGACCTAGAGGCTGTCACACAGAGTGAAGTAAATCAGAGAGAGGAAAACGAATATCGCGTATTAACTCATGTGGGAGAATGGCACAGGGGAACCTGTTTGCAGGGCAGGAATAGAGATGCAGATGTAGAGAATGGGTGTGCGGACAAGGTGGGGGGTGGGGATGAACTGGGAGATTGGGATTGACGTGTATACACTCCCACGTGTAAAATAGGTAGGTAGTGTATAGCAGAAGGAGCTTCGCACGGTCCTCTGTGATGACCTAGGTGGATGGCAGGTGGGAGGGAGGCCCAGGAGGGAGGGGAGATATATATTTATATACGTTCGGCTGATTCACTTTATTGTATAGCAGAAACTAACACAACATTGGAAAGCAACTATACCCCAATTTTAAACAAAGAACTCACACTTTGAAGAAAAGAGGGCGCCTGGGGCTCTGGTGACTGTGGTGGCCGGCCTTGAGAGCAGGGCCTGGGAGCTGGCCCAGCCAGGTGCTGCTCCGGCTGGGTGCTGTGGGTGCTGGTCTGCTGGCAGCTGCTCCTTCTGTTTGCTCTGAGACTTGACCTGGAAGGGATGCACCAGCCAGGTACCGCGGTCACAGAGGTTGGCTTCATCCTTGAGGGGCTGGCCTCTTACTGCAGGCTTGGCACTCCCATCTGTGTTGGACTGCTGAGACCAGAACCATCACCAGCTGACCCTGAGGCCATTGTCACAAATAAACAATTCCATTGCTCTAGCTTCAGGGCTTGTAAGGGCCTCAGTTACACAGGCAGATAGAGGGCAGGGACTATCTTCTCTCTGTCTTACCTGAGCTTCTGTAGACACTGATTAAGTGTGTGTTGAGTTGGACTGGAGATTTCTGTCCAGTCTCCATCATTTAATTACACCAGCCCAGCTCTAGAGTCAGGCTGCCTGGTCAAGCTATCTGTTTTCTCTAGTTCTGTCCTGTTGCTACCTTTTGCTCAGCCTTCTCTGTGTTTCCCTGGTTACCTGAGAGAGGAAATGGGATTGCACCTAACCCTGCAATTTCTACTTTGGACTCTCTCTGGCTCCTCTAATTTTTCAAACTGATTAAATTTTTTTATTGTGGTAAGATAGACATGAAATTGGCCATTTAAAAATCATTTTTTAGTTTACAGTTCGGTCGCATTAAGTCTATTCTTGTGGTTGTACAACTATCACCACTATCCATCTCCAGAATTTCCCATCATGCCACACTGAAACTCCATACTCATTAAACAATAACTCCCTATTCCCCCTTCCCCTCAGCCCCTGACAACCACCTTTTCACTTTCCGTCTTTAGGAATTTGACTATTCTATGTACCTTATATGAGGCTTTTCTGATGGCTCAGACAAAAAGAATCTGCCTGTAACGTAGGAGACCTGGCTTTGATCCCTGCGTCAGGAAGATCCCCTGGAGGAGGGCATGGCAACCCACTTCAGTATTCTTGCCTAGATAATCCCATGGACAGAGGAGCCTGGTGGAATACGGTCCATAGGGTTGCAAAGAGTCAGATACGACTGAAGCTACCTAGCACACAGGCACATGTACCTTGTATAAGTGGAGTCACACAGTATTTGTCGTTCTATGTCTGGCTTATTTCACTTAGTGTAACATCCTCAGGGTTCATCCATGTTGTAGAAGGTGACAGCAATTCATTACGTTTTAAGGTTGAAGATATTCCAGTGTATGTGTGTACCACATTTTGTTTATGCATTCAGCTGTTGGTTCCACATTTTGGCTGTTATCGTGAATAGTGTTGCTGTGAACATGGGTGTGCAAATATCTCTTTGATACCCTGTTTTTCATTTTTGGTGTATATACCCACAAGTATGTTGAAAAGCAGAGACATTACTCTGCCAACAGAGGTCCGTATAATCAAGGTTAAGGTCTTCCCAGTGGTCAACATGCAGTTGTGAGAGTTGGACCATAAAGAAGGCAGAGCGCCCCTTCAAACTGTGGTGCTGGAGAAAACTGCTGAGAGTCCCTTGGACATCGAGGAGATCAAGCCAATCAATCTGAAAGGAAATCAACACTGAATACTCACTTGGAAGGACTGATGCTAAAGTTGAAGCTCCAGTATTTCGGTCACCTGATGAGAAGAGCTGACTCATTGGAAAAGACCCTGATGCTGGGAAAGATTGAAGGCAGGAGAAGAGGGTGTCAGAGGATGAGATGGCTGGATGGCATCACTGATGCAATAGACATGAACTTGGGCAAACTCTGGGAGATGGTGAGGGACAGGGAGGCCTGGCGTGCTGCAGTCCATGAGGTTGCAGGGTTGGACACAACTGAGTGACTGAGCAACAACCCACAAGTGGAAATGCAGGAACTATTTCAACCAGGAACTTTTGGTCCTCAGTCTTTGCGGCACCAGCTCTGCCTTTTCTTGACTCTCTGGCCCGTCTGTTGCTGCTGTCTTCCTTGTTCTAGGATGGACCAACAGCAGTGCCCCAAACATCCTGGGTTTATTTGCTTGTGTAAAAATCTGGTCTGTTTTGCTACATTACTCTGGAATCCCCAAGTCTTCTAGGTGAATAAAATAGTTGCAGAATCTTTCTTCAAGCCTTAGCATGGAGTCCTAGTTGAACCTATTGAGAAGTTTAAATGCTCCTTAAACAGATTTTACTGGAGACAGATCTTGGGTTTTGCCATCGCCTCATGACCACAGCCATTTCTTCCAAAGGATTTCATCAGGAAGAGCTAGCAGTGTTTTCTGAGACTTTCGGCCTGGGTGTGTGAGGACTGAGAAATGTACCTGATGTTGAGAACAAAGGGATCTTGTGCAAAATTTTTTTGTTGTTCATTTAAACCTTTGCATTTCTGCTCATGAATCAATGGGAAGCCCAAAGGCCCAGCACTTCTTTTTGTGGCTGCCAGGGAGGGGGACCAGGCAACTTTACCTGGGCCGAAGACTCAAGTTCAATTTTGCCCCTAAACTGGGGACTGCTGGGTCATGGAAATGAAGGAGGTTTTAGCTCACTGGGAGACAGTTTGGAGGATGACTTAATTTCCTAGTTTCTTTAAGTTGTCTTGGGTCACTAAAGTGGTTTTAAAAGATAAACCAGATTTATTAAAATGTAATACACACACAGACATAATTGTGTGCATGTGCATACAATTATCACTACAACAAAAATTCTCCACAGCAATGCAAATCCCACCTTTTCTTGGCCATAAATTTGGGGAGGATGGAATTTGCTTTCCTCTGTCTCTCTGGGGGTAAGGGTGGCTGTGGGAGGTGTGTCCATTTGCAGTCCCCACAGTTGGGGTGGAATGCCTTAGTGGGAGCTGTTAACCACACATCCATACACAACCAGTGACTGCTGCTTACCACCCAGAGGCTCGGGGTCAAAGGCCCCCACGCCTGTTTGCATGGTCTGCCCTTGAGTATGTACAGCACCTGGGACTGCCCGTGGGGTGAGGTCCGACTTCTGTGATGCCATCTGGCTGGCTGAAGCCGTGACCTCTGGTCCTTTTCAGTGTCTGTAAATACTATAGACAGGTACTCCGGACATGTTTCCAGCTGAACGACACACCCACTTCCTTCCTCTGGACGCCTGTCCTCCTGGAGAGGGAGACACAGCAGGCCAGGCAACTATGAGCCCATGGTTCACCCCCGCCCATCCTCGTTCCCCAGCTTCCCCATTCACCTCCTCTTCAGGTTTTGGCTTCCCATTTATATTGTTGGCTCAGACAGTAAAGGATCTGCCTGCAGTGCAGGAGACCTGGATTCGATCCTTGGGTTGGAATCCCCTGGTGAAGGGAATGGCAACTCACTCCAGCATTCTTGCCTGGAGAATTCCATGGACAGAGGAGCCTGGTGGGCTGTAGTCCATGGGGTCACACAAAGTCGGATGTGACTGAGCGCTAACACTTTCACTTTCACCCTCCCTGGCCTGGCACCCGGAGCTCAACCCCTGGACTGCTCAGGGTGCTCTGGGCTGGCTGGAGCCTCTGGTGGTTGGCGAGTCCCTGGCATTAGGGATCCCAGGGCTTGATGGCTCTGTCTCCCTCCTTCCTTCTTCCCTTTCTCTACTGCTTCCTTCTATTCCTTTTCCTTTGCACAGATCTTACTCTGCCAGAGCCTGCACAATATTTCTTAGCTCAGCTGGAGGGCCTGAGTTCTGGGATATTAGCTGACACCACCTCCCTCCCCCAGGGCATCTAGAACTGTGGGCTGATATTTCCAGAACATTAGCTTTAGGTATCTTTTCTGTTTTTGTGTTCACATGGTCCATTTTGATGATGGGATATAGCTCTCCTGCTGGGGAAAAATGCAGGGGAGGAGAGCAGTCTTGGAGCTGACTTCCTTTTCTTTTTTTTCCTTATTGGTAACTGATTCATGAACCCTAAAAAAAGAGTTGATAACAACATAGCCAGCTAGCAATAGCAGCCCAGATGGTCCCCTATATAACAGAGGCATTTGTATCTTGGATAAAAAAAAAATATTGAAATGTGTTCTGCAAATCTTACTGAGAAGAGGAATTAGCAGCAACTGCATTCAGGTGTTGTGGGTATGAAACTAGCCAAATGATTCTAGTTTTCCTGAATGCAGAGATTAAGGAATGGGAACTGGGAGGTGGAAGGCTCAGATACGGGGACTCAGTGGGAGAAGATGGGTTTGAGGGCATGGCACTGCTCTGGCTGTCGGTCTGAGATAGCCCACCCTTGGGTTTGTCGGGAGAGAGGGATCTGATCTGATCATGTGTGTGTGGACATGGAGCTGCACGTCCGGATTTATGTCCACCCAGGGCTACTGCCCACTTGGGAGGCTTCAGAGCAGCTGTAGGCAGACCAGGGCCAAAGAGAACAAGTATGCTCCAACTACCTCTAAATTCTACATGGATTGGATACACAAATGATGCTTCCCTTGTTCCATAGGCCCAGTGAATCCCCTGGGCCTGCCTGAAATATCTTTTTCTTTTAACTATTTATTCAATCTGTTCCAGTATTGCTTCTGTTGTTTATGTTTTTGTTTCTTGCCCCTAAGGATACGGAATCTTAGCTCCCCAACCAGAGATTGAACCTGTACCCCCTGCATCTGAAGGCAGAGTCTTAATTAACCACTGGACCGCCAGTGAAGTCCTGGCCTGAAATCTCTATGGAACTTTTATTCTCATTGTCAGATATCCTAAGCAGGCCATTGGGTGGGGCTTGGAGATCTTTGAGAGGCATTCTGAACTGTGGTGGCATCAAGGCTACCTTGGAGGGTGGAGGGGGAGTGTGTGAGGAGGGCCGGCCTCTTACCGCACGTGGAGTCACTGTCTGGAGTTGGGAATCCGGACCAGTTGCCGAGGAACCTAAAGCCACTTCATCATTACCAGACCGTGACTTCTCCGGGATAATTTTTCTTGGAGGTTCTGGAGAGTGATGAGGAAATTGAACTGAAGCCAACCAAGCATATGTGCTGACTGGAGAAAAATGACTGGAGAAAAATGTGTCTGGGCTTGACATCCTTTTCTCTCACTGGTTGGCAATTTTAGAACCGTAAAGCCTGCCCTAGAAAGGGGCTGGCAGCTAATGGGGCTGAAGCTGCTGCTGAGTGGTGCCCTCGGCAAGCTGCCCTGGGCTTTAGACAAGTCCCCGCATCTCCCCAGGCCTCTTGTTTTTCTGTGTGTAAAACGAAGTTGCTGAGTAAAGTGATCTCTGTCTAGCCTCCTAGCCGGCTCCAGAAATCTGTGGTTCTTCCATTGCCTGATTCATGCATCTCATCTCATCTCATCAAGCACATACTTGCTACGTGCATCTTGTATTTCTCTTCCTTTTCTCTTGTGATGGTTTTTCTTTTCCGGTGGCCTTCCCGGGCATTCAGTGTCAGATTTCTATGGAGGGAACACTTAGATAAGGTTCTTAGATATCAGGGCAGTCCCCCTTAATCAAAGAAATAATTTATGGAAATGGGATTGGAATGCTTATAGGATGGACAGAAAGCCTTCAAAACTAGACTTGAAGCAGTAAGATAACTTTGATTTTGACCGCTGCCCATCTTTTTTCTGTCCCTGATACTCCCAAGGATGGAGCGGGTTATAGACTGCATCTGGGTTGGTGCCCCTGTGAGCTGTAGTGGTGAGTGGAAGTAACACAGGGACCTTCCAGCCTCCCCAGTAGAAGGACAGACACCTGGGTTTACCCTCCCACCTGGACTGTGCAAAAGGTGTATGTGTGTGTTTTAGTCGCTCAGTCGTGTCCAACTCTTTGTGACCCCATGGACTGTAGCCCGCCAGGTTCCTTTGTCCATGGAATTTACTAGGCAAGAATACTGGAGTGGGATGCCCTTCCCTTCTCCAGGGGTTTTCCTGACCCAGGGGTTAAACCTGGGTCTCCTACATGGCATGCAGATTCTTTACCTCTGAGCCATCAGGGCTCTGAGTCAAAGGGAGAGAGGTAATTCTCCAGAGGAAATCAGACTGGTGTAGAAAAGGGGGTATGAATGTTGAGTGACCAAAAATGTGACTGATATTCACTACTTGAGCTCTTCAGTTTAACTGTCGCCTCCCCTGTAATCAGAGAAAGCAAAATTTTCTCTGAAGTAAAGGTTAACTTGTTGCCACAGACCCTGTGATATGTTATCCTAAGCGAGTTGCCGAAAAAGATCTTATTTATCTCCAGTCCAGCCTGATGAGGAGCAGCTGTGCGCTGGCCAGGAAGATGGACCTACTGGACTCATGGTCCTGAGTGTGTTTCTCCGACTTGGGTAATGACCGCCCACTACCTCTTAATAAAGTCTCCATTGTCTCACTGTTAAAACGTTGGAGGCAAGGTGATGGAACCTGCAGCTTTCACAGAGACCATTTGGATGAGGACTTAGCAGGAATTTAACAAAACACATGCTCATCTAGAAGGAGGAACAGCAATTGTGTGAAGCCAGACTTCCCTGGTGGTCCAGTGGTTAAGAATCCACCTTCCAATGCAGGGGACACAGGTTTGATTCTTGCTTGGGGAACAAAGGTCCCACTTGCTGCGGGGCAACTAAGCCCTCATGCCTTAGCTAGAGAGCCCAAGTGCTGCAAAATAAAGAGCCCATGAGCCCTGGAGCCTGCGTCCCATGACTCAAGAGAAGCCTGCACTCTGCAACGAGGATCCCAAGTGCCTCAACTAAGACCCAACTCACCTGAAAATAAGCATAATAATAAAAAAATAAAAACAAAAGTGATGTCTTGCCAGTTTGGTGTCTTCCAGGCTGTTTAGCCCCAAATTCTAGAGCATACTTGGTAGAGTGAAACCCAGCTCTTCCTTTTCCTCTTGGAAAAGCAAACCCATCCCCTCAAATACCTTCCTCTTTCTGAAAGCCCCCCATGCCCCCCTATCTAGACTGGGCTGAGCAGATGTGTTCAATTACCATTCCCTGCTCCATACAGAGCCAGGACAGGGCCCCCTCCCAAGCCCTGTGTGAACCACTTAATATGCCCCCCTCTGCATTCCTACCAGGAGTCACTCTCTTACAATTAGCAAAGTTGGCAACTTCCGCCACTCTACAGAGTAAGTTATTTTGCTCTGTAAATGAGAGGCAGCATCAATTGTCTCCCGAGGGGAGAAGTGATGTTATGGCTCAGAGCTATGTTGTGTGCTGGCACCTCTGTTAAAATTAGCTCCTCCACCGTTTCAGGGTTGTCATGAAGGAACCGATGAAGTTTGATGTGGCAGGATTATTAAAGCCAAGGGAGAAATGACTCTAGAACCAGGAGGGTGTTTTCAAGAGGTCAGTCCCACTGAGCCGTGGGGCGGCAAGTGAAGTGCTGGGCCTGGTGCGGGGACCAGGAGAGAAGATGCTGGCAGGACCACCATATGATTGCTGGAGCTGCTGCTTAGTCCATGTTTTCCCTTAATTTTTCAGTTTCTCCTTTGCTATATCAAAACTCTGAGTGAAATATCTTTTTGTTAAAATCTTTTTCTTAAAGGTTTTTTCCTGATGTGGGCCATTTTAAAAGTCTTTATTAAATTTGTTACAGTATCATTTCTGTTTTGGTTTTTTGGCTGCAAGGCATGTGGAATCTTAGCTTCCCAGTCAAGGATCGAACCCGCCCCCCTCCACATTGGAAGGCGAGGTCTTAACTACTGGACTGCCGGGGACATCCTTCAAGGAGAGTATCTTATTTAAGAGAAAAAAAAAAAAAACAACAACAAAAAAAGTGGAAACCTGAGCCGGTAAAGAGTCTGAGGTCCAGGCTCAGCCAGTTGTTAGGGGGAGTCGATTGCTATGTATTGGCCCTCTGCGCCCTCTACCTTGCCTTTGTCTGGAAATGAGGCTGAGTAGGGTGGGTTTCATTTTCAGTTTCCTGATTTGTTTTCTGTTTGATTTACATTGATGACAAGGGATGGAGTCACATACTCGGACAGGCCTGGAGTCCCCACACCTAAAGGCACCTAAGATCGTCTGGTCTGTCTGTACGTTTGGAATGAGATGCTTTAATGTGGAGAGGTGAGGTCATGGCTAAGCCCAGAGCATACCTCTAGGTTTCCCAGTTCTGTGGCCAGTTCTTCTTCCAGTCCATAGGGGTTTCATCAGGCAAACCTGTCCTGTTTCATCACAACTGAAATAGAGAATAACAATGTGTCTCCTTGACCTTCACAGCCGTGCAGACTAAATCTTCAAACTTCCCCCACAACTCATTATCGGATTTTGTGATGTTTGGTTGTTTTCTAGGTGGGCTAAAGAGAACACTGTTGACTGAATTAAGAAAAGAGGGACAGGTAATATTTTGTCAGTCCCCCTATTTAAGATATTGCGTAGCTCTGGGAAGATGTGAGTTAGAGGGTTGTTTTAAATTTTTTCATTTACTAAAAATACTTTAGGGACTTCCCAAGTGGTCCAGTGGCTAAGAATCTGTGCCCCCAATGCGGGGAGCCAGGGTTCCATTCTTGGTCTGGGAACTAGATCCCATATGCTGCATCTAAAGTATCTCACACTCTGCAGCAAAGATGGATGATCCAACATGCTACAACTAAGACCCAATGCAGGCAAATAAGTAAATAAATATTTAAAAAAGAAAATGAAATACTTTGGGACTTCACTGGTGACTCAGATGGTTAAGAATCTGCCTGCAATCTCTGGGTCGGGAGGATCTCCTGGAGAAGGGAATGACTACCTATTTCAGTTTTCTTGCCTGGTGAAATCCATGGACAGAGAAGCCTGGAAGCTACAGTCCATGGGGTTGTGAAGAGTCAGACATATTTTTTAAATAAAATAAAACTTAAAAAAAATATTTTAAAAACTACATTAAGAAGTGTCTTTTCCCCTTGTGGCCAGAGATTTTTCCTATGAGGCCCAGCCTCATAGATATTGTCATCGTGCTTATTTAAGTTATATGCAGAGTACATCATGAGAAATGCTGGACTGGATGAAACACAAGCTGGAATCAAGATTGACGGGAGAAATATCAATAACCTCAGATATGCAGTTGACACCACCTTGTGGCAGAAAGCGAAGAAGAACTAAAGAGCCTCTTGATGAAAGTGAAAGAGGAGAATGAAAAAGTTGGCTTAAAATTCAACATTCAGAAAACTAAGATCATGGCATCCGGTCCCATCACTTCATGGCAAATAGATGGGGAAACAATGGAAACAGTGATAGACTTTATTTTGGGGGGCTCCAAAATCACTACAGATGGTGACTGCAGCCATGAAATTAAAAGACACTCCCTGGAAGAAAAGTTATGACCAAACCTAGACAGCATATTAAAAAGCAGAGACATTACTTTGCCAACAAAGGTCTGTCTAGTCAAAGCTTTGGCTTTTCCAGTAGTCATGTATGAATGTGAGAGTTGGACTATAAAGAAAGCTGAGTGCTGAAGAATTGATGCTTTTGAACTGTGATGCTGGAGAAGACTCTTGAGAGTCCCTTGGACAGCAAGGAGATCCAATCAGTCCAATCTAAAGGAAATCAGTCCTGAATATTCATTGGAAGGACTGATGCTGAAGCTGAAACTCCAATACTTTGGCCACCTGATGCGAAGAACTGACTTATTTGAAAAGACCCTGGTGCTGGGAAAGATTGAAATCAGGAGGAGAAGGGGATGACAGAGGATGAGATGTTTGGATGGCATCACCGACTCAATGGAAGTGAGTTTGAGTAAGCTCTGGGAGTTGATGATGAATAGGGAAGCCTGGTGTGCTGCAGTCCATGGGGTCTTAACGAGTTAGACATGAGCAACTGAACTGAACTGAACTGAACTGAACTGAACGAGGCCCAGCCACACATGTTGTCCTGGTTTCTCATTCTGATTCATAATGTGTGCTGTGCCTGGCGCCTGTCCCCAAGCCACCTGACATGTCAATTCATCTCTCTTTGGATTGTAGTTTCTTTAGTCATCAAACAGGGGAGTCTTTTCTTCTTCATGGTGTCCTGAGTTGGGATCACTTTTTCCCCAGCTTTCATGCAAGACGTCTTGGTCATACATTTTCAACGTTTTGTTTAGTTCCCGTCCCCTCCTTGCCTTGAGAAGGTGTTTGTAAACCATCAGTGAAGCCACACCTTTCCTTGCTTTGTCATGGTGTCTATCCTCGGAGTCAGTATTAAATTAAAGGACACAAAGTCCTCAGCAAGGTGATGGCTGGCTTGTTGGTCACACTGTGACTGTGTAACCACCACCCTCCCAGCTGGGTGTCGACAACACTGTGGTGGTGTGTTTTGGGGTGAGGGTGGGCCCTCTGAGACCCTTTGCTCTCCTAGATTTTCAGTTGATCCCTTTGGTCAGCAGCACATGTGACCCCTGCCTTGCAGAGGACAAATTGGATTGCTTGTGATAGCAATGCTTTTCAAATGGATAAATAAGAAAGACATACAAAGCAAGTGGTATTTCCTGTTTAGTATAATGTCTCTGGGCTTCCCTGGTAGCTCAGCTGTTAAGAATCCATGTGCAATGCGGGAGACCTGGGTTTGATCCCTGGGTTGGGAAGATCCCCTGGAGAAGGGAATGGCTACCCACTCCAGGTATTATTGCCTGGAGATTTCCATGGACAGAGGAGCCTGGTGAGCTATAGTCCATGGGGTCACAAAGAGTCATACATGACTGTGCAACTTTCACTTCACTTCATAGTGTCTCCAAGATAGAAACCCTGTTTCCAAAGAGTGAGATGGGAAGACTGCTTTGCAGCCATGTCTGGGGAGGGGGCGCCAACTTGATGATGTACAAGGAGGGCCTGATCTCCATCTTAGACCCGGGACTCGTGTGTGTAGGCTCTGCTTCATGGGGCTTTACAGTCAGTCTGGGTGATGCTGAACCACCTGGAAGAGGAAGGGTGGTGTCTGCAGAGGATGTTGAACAGTTGAAAGGCACAAGGAGATGCTGAAGGGGCAGGTGATGGTGACGGGGCTTCAGCCTAGGCCCTGCCTCCAGGCTGGACAGGGAGGAAGCGGTCAGCCTTCTATGGGACGTGGTAGGCTCCGCCCCCACCCCCACTGTGCTCCGCCTACCAGGGTGCGCATCCCGACAGTCAGGGGGATTCCCACCACCTGTTGCGGACCCCTCTTGCCTGTGTCAAGTCAGGCCTGACCTTCTGAATCTGGGCTCTAGAACTCGCCTCCTGTTTGCCTTTCCTGATTTTACCAGCCTCGTCTCACTGCTCTGGGCCTCCCTTTCCGACTCTGTGAAAGGAGGTGCCTGGATTAGTGGTTCCTACAGATGCCTGACCCTGGGACGTTATTCTCAGCAGTGAGGGGCCGGGATTCGGAATTTTCAGAAAGCTCCCCTGTGACTTGGACGTTCAGGCAGCATTAGGAAGCTGCAGCAGGCACTGGACGGAATGTTCCTGATGGTCCATGGCTCTTTTGAGTCTTATTCTGGAAAGATTCCTTCCCAGAGCACCATGTTAAATAAATGTTAAATAAATAAATCACCTTGTCATTCCTTTACTCTCAGTTTGGTTCCACATGTACACTTCTAGCATGTAATTTTTTTTTTTTTTTGAGGATAATTGCTTTATAAATTGTGTTCGTTTCTGCTGTGCAACAGTGTGAATCAGCTATATGTATACATGTCTATCCTCCCTCTTGAGTCTCCCTCCCCATACCCCCATCCCACTCCTCTAGGTCACCGCAGAGCCCTGAGCTGAGCTCACTGTGCTGTATACCAGCTTTCCGCTAGCTATCTGTTTTACACATAGCATGTAATCTTTCTATTTGCAGTTCTATTAATGTTTTCTATATTTCCATTTTTCCCTTCTCCAGGAAGTTTCCCAGAATTTGCTTCTTACTTGCTGGTTTCTGTTTTAACTCAGGTTCTCCCTAGGCCCTCAAGGTGGTATATCTTATCTCACAACAGAGAGCAATCTTTTCTGTTTGTTTTGTTTTTTAATGTTTAAGTATCTGCTTGCATTTTCTTCCCCTTATTTATTTTTTATGGCTTTTTTGGGTGGTTGTTTTATTTTTATTTATTTATTTTTAGACCGTGCCATGTGGCAAGTGGGTCTGGACCTTAGTCCCCCTACCGGGGATTCCCCGCATTGGAAGCGCAGAGTCTTAACCCCTGGGCTGCCAGGGAAGCCCCAGCCTTTACTGTTTTGATGAGGAAATGTGTTCTCTTGGTTGTTTGGTCTGTGAATTTTCTTTCCCCTGTAACAGAGTGAACTCTTGACTGTTCTCCTCTCTCGGCAAGGGGCCTGATCATCACTATTGATCCTTGACCTCTGTCTTTTATGGGACACTAACAGCATTGCTCTGTTCTCTTCTTGAAATGAACTTTCAAATACAACAAGCCCCCTTATCTGACACTTTTGTGAGTCAGACATTGGTGGGGTCCACCTGTCCCCACCCCCAGCCAGCAGCCCCAGGCCCAAGTGGCTTCAAAAGGAAAAGGAGTGACATCGGCTGCCTGCTTTGTGGCCTGCAGTTTCTTCTTCTTCTTTTTTTTTAAAAGTAATTTATTTATTTATTTATTTTTGGCTGTGGTGGGTCTTCATTGCTGCTTGGACTTTTTTCTAGTTTCTGGAAGTTTCTCTAGTTTCTAGACGTGGCGGCTTCTCTTCGTTGCAGTGGCTGCTCTTGTGGAGCACGGGCTCTCAGGCGCTCAGGCTTCAGTCCTTGCAGCACATGAGCTCAGTAGTTGCGGCTCCTAGCCTCTATGGCGTGGGGCTCAATAGTTGTGGCACATGGGCTTAGCTGCTCTGCGGCATGTGGGATCTTCCAGGATCAGGGATGGAACCCGTGTCTCCTGCATTGACACACAGATTCTTATCCACTGAGAGGCCTGCAGCTTCTTTTCGCTCTCCACGTGTGTTGAGTGCAGGCTGAAACACCTCCACTTTGTGACAACGGCCTACCTCCCCAGCCTCAGCCCACCGCTCTGGGCTGTGGTTTTCCCATCGGTAAACTGAGGCGGTGGGCACGGTGACAGCTGAAGCCCCTTTCTGCTCTTAAGAGAGTGAGCCCCACTCACTGTTTGGCGCCCTTAACAACACGTGTCTGCAGAAGTGGTTGATGAGAGCTGCTTAGAAAAGGCCTTTCTTTGCAAAGGATGTTGGTGTCAAGTCTGTCTGGGGAAGCCACATGTGCTCTCTGGTAATTCAGACTCCCAGAGAACCTTTGTGTCTCTTGGTTCCTGTGATCGTCTGAATAATTTATTTACCCCTTAGCATCCCCACTGCCTTTTCCAGATCTTCTCTGCTCATTAGCGTCTGTGCCCTGAGTGGGCTGGGGCCGGAGGGGCCAGGGAAATGAGGATGAATTGGTGGAGTGGGGCCAGCACTGGGCCCAGGGACAAGAGGTTTGGGTGATGATGGAGGACCTCCTCCATCATCTGCCGGGATGCTCAGGGACCATGAGTGGTCATTAAGGGGCAGGGCTGTTAGGGGTGGGCTGGAGGCTGCTGCTTGCTATTTCCTACGCAGCAGATCCAAAGGTGAAGGAAGAAGGAACACTCGATTGTGAAGAGGAGTTGGAGGTGTCACGTTTCCCGTGAAATAGTTGACATTCTTGGAAGATTACACCGAACTGTTGTACTTTGCATGTGCTACATTTGCTTCCTTGATCAGGCAAGTGCAGTTCCCCAGGGCCTCTGAGACTTACCCTCAGTGCAATTGGGATATGAAGATGCTGCAATTAGAGTCTTTGGGGCACAGTGTGGTGGTGGCAGAGCCTGGGCTCAGCCTCCCCTGCAGACCCAGGTACCACCCAGAGGCTGCCTGGCACCTGCTGCATGGAAAGTGGTTTAGCCCTACCTGCAGGGTAGGCCTGCAGCACTTATGAAAGGAAGACAGAGAAGATTCCCTTCCCGGGGAGCATGCCTCCCTGCTCACCAGTCATTTCTCGGGGCTGTGCCCAACACGACCATGTACCAACCAAGGGGGAAGCCCCCTCCATCGTCCCCGGCTGGGCTCTGGAGTCCTGCTTTTATTCAGTGATGCTATCTTCTTCCCAGGCACGCTGGAGACCCCAGGAGAGCTCCTCCTTGCCTCTCCATCCCCCAAGCCTGTGTGCAGAGAAGCAGGGCCTTGCGGTACCTCCCAGCCTTTGCTTCCTCTTCCAGCCACCAGCCCAGGACCCCAGTTGGGACCACCAGCCCTGTGACTGATCAGTATCATGACATCTGAGTGGAATGTTGCTGAGAGCATGGTTTCCGAGTCATGGCCTCTGGGTCGTCCGTCTCTGCAGTGGCACATTTCTCAAATGAAGGGCAGCCAGCTCTCACAGGCCATGGGGCTCTCCCCACAACACCTCCTTTTCCCTCTGTCGCTTCTCTTATCATGTTCCAGCATCTCTCTCATAGGGTGGGGATATTGGCCTGTCCCTACCTCCAAATTCGAAGCTGCCATGCCCCTACTTTCCTTTCCCACCAGTAGTTAATGGAAGATAAGTGGATTGCATTTGTGAGATTCATGGTGACAGCTAACTCCCCTTCACATCACCTGAGATTAGGACCGTGAGCCATCTGGTCTTGTCTGCTGTCTTTCTCCGGCTCTGTCTCCTTCTCTGATGATGGTTAATTGATGAGAATGGAACACTGAGTTGTCTTTGTAAAACTGATGAAAGCTATAGGTTCCATTCTTCCTGCATCTTGCAGTCATTCCATTTGGGGTCTCCCTTATTGGCAGAGTAAGTCCCGTACACATGAATCTTCAAGTTGCAAACTTTCAGTGATGTGAACGTGCATTTGGTTCCGGGAAGGAACCAGAACCTGTGCCATCAACATCCGGCATGGGTGAAATTAACAGCTTGCCCTTGGTCTCCTGTTGCTGACGATCCTTCAGCTGTACCATCTCCCACCTTCTTTCCCTCCTCCAGTCAGTAACTCTTTTTGCCTGTTCACTCGATGTCAGCCCCTGTATTCCAGCTAATGTACTGTACTACTGGACTTTCCAAGGTACGGTTCAGTTCAGTCGCTCAGTCGTGTCTGACTTTTTGCGACCCCATGGACTGCAGCATGCCAGGCTTCCCTGTCTATCACCAGCTCCTGGAGCTCACTCAGACTCATGTCCATAGAGTCGGTGATGCCATCCAACTGTCTCACCCTCTGTCGTCCCCTTCTCTTCCCTCCTTCAAGGTCCTTCAAGGTACTGTGCTGATTATAAGATTAAAATGTTTTATCTTTTGTTTGTTTTTGATGTATTGTTGGTGTGAAAAGTATTATAAACCTATTACAGTACAGTACCATGTACTTGATTGTGTTAGTTGGCTACCTAGGCTAACTTTGTTGGACTTACGAACAAACTTGATTTATGAACACACTCTTGGAACAGAGCTTGTTTATATGTAGGTGACTTACTCATATTCTTATATTCTCAAATTTGAGTGTGCATGTGAGTCACCAGGAAATGTTCATGCAGTTCAGATTAATTCCTGCCCTTGGGGATTTTGGTTTGGGTGGGAGGACTGGTCATGCTTAGTTTGGATGTAAGGATTTGTTAGAGAATGAGCTTTTACCTGGATTGCTGGTCTCTGCAAGGATGGGAGGATATTAGCTGTGATGATGGCTAATATTGATTGAATACTTAGTCCACCAGGCACTATCCTAACTGTAGCAACTCATTTAATCCTCACAGGGTCCTCTTGTGCAGATCCTGTTGTTAGTTCTATTTTTAGATGAGGAAATGGAGGCACAAAAACTTTGCCTGTGGTCACACAGGTGATACGTGGCCAAGCCAGCAGTGATTCCAGGCAGTCTGACCCCAGAATATGGCTCCTTCCCATGTGCTACCCCACCTCTCTGCTTTTTGGGTAACTGTGCCAAACTCTCTGTGTTCTGTAGGTAGAGATTTTTTTTTTAAAGAAAATGATTGGTATTTCTGAGGAAGATCCCCTGGAGAAGGAAATGGCAACCTGCTCCAGTATTCTTACCTGGGAAATCTCATAGACAGAAGAGCCTGGTGGGCTACAGTCCATGGGCTGTGTCCTGTTCTAGCAAAAGCCTCACACATGATATAGCAACTACACAACAACAGCAACATAGTCCTAGAACTGTACGTACACGTGAGTATCTCTGATGAAAGAAAATCCAGAGATGGTTAGGTCATCCATCTCGAGATGGAAAGCCTGAGCCCTACTCGATACTCTGTAATGACCTATGTGGGAAGAGAATCTAAAAAAGAGTAGATGTGTGCATATGTGTAGCTGATTCACTTTGTTGTACACTTGAAACTAACACAGCATTATAAGTCAGCTATAATCCAATTAAAAAGAAAAAAGCCTGAGCCTACGAGGTTAGAGGTGGGCAGAAGGAGTAGTCAGGACATTGTGAGCAGATACTACTCTGCACTCTCTCTTGAGAGCTCTTGTCAATACAGCTGGACATAAACATCAAGATGCGGGGCTCCCAAAGGGCCCCTATTTTTGCCAGTGTCAGCCAGCTGCCACCTGGCAGCTTGGACCGGTCTGTAGGCCTTCTGTGGTCTTGGTGGCTGTAAGGCTGGCGTTTGGAGAGTGTACATTTTGGTTTTAGCTTTTATATTCCTTTCCTTAAATGCATATAGTCCTTCCACAATCATCAGGTACCTACCAAGGGTCCTGGGCCTCAGGAATATAGGGAGGAAGAAAACACAGCCTGCTGTGAAGGAGGTAGCAGTCTCCAGGAGACACACATGATAGGAACAGTAGCACTCCAGGGCGCTGGTTGCTGCCTCCACAGAGAATCTTATTTGCAGTATCTTTGGGACACTGGTTCCAGCCACATCTACATGGAGGCTCATTCACACTTAAGGAAACTGGAGAAGATGCAGTAAGATGTTAAATATAACCACACTGGTCCTGCTTTGGGCCCTGCAGGCCCATCAGCTTGACGGGAGTGATCCAGGCAGGACAGTGAGTCCAGAAGGCAGGATCAGGTGAGGCAGGAGGACTCACCTTCTGTGGCCCCCAACGTTGGGGGCACCTGGGATGAGAATCCAGCCCAGATGAGGCAGCTCCAGGGTTTCCATAGCTGGAAGGTGGGTACTGGTGCAACCCTGGTGAATGCTGCTGGGACCTTTGGTCTGGGGTGGAGGCTGAGTGATTCTGGGGGCCTCTTCGACTGGACTTTCTCCATGAAGGTGGGGCCGATTCTGCCTTGCAGGCGCTCAACATGAGCTTGGTGACTGAATGTGTAGAAGAGACTGTAAATATCTCTACTGGATAATTTCACATCCAGGGTGGTAGCTATGGAGATGGATTACAGCATATCAGAGAGAGTGGGATTGGACCAAATGATGTCTAGGGGACCTCTTGACTCCAACATGCTGCCTGGCATAAAGCAGCATGTGTCTGTTGAAACAAATTCTTCAGTTCTCTGGAATAAAAAAGCATCCACATAACCCTTCCCCACTTATCTTTGTTCTCATCCATTCTTCATTAAGTTTCTCCTGGCTGCTGCAGATGGATGACTATCCTTTACCCTGAAGACACCTGACTGTTCAAAACAGCCTTGTCTTCAATTGAAACCCATTTTTTTTTTTTCCTCTCTGAAATGCTGTAATGCCTATCCACTGCCACTAGAGGGCTGAGGTTTTCCAGAGCAGCCTCCGGTTCAAAGGTTTGCCTACTGGGAAATCTGGACAGTAGGCAAAGACCCTGATGTTGGGAAAGATGGGAAAGACAGAAGACAGGAGGGGACGGGGAGGACAGAGGACGAGATGGTTGGATGGCATCACCGATTCAATGGACATGAGTTTGAGCAAGCTCTGGGAGATGGTGAAGGACAGGGAAGCCTGGTGTGCTGCAGTCCTTGGGGTCACAAAGAGTCGGACACGACTGAGCGACTGGACAACAACAAGACAAAGGCCAGTTCTGAAAACTCAAATGAGCAATAGATGTTTAAGCAGCCAAACACCTACACGTCTGAGCTGGAGGCGCAGGGGGACGGCGGTGGCTCCTATGCCAATAGCCGCTGTGTGGTGGTAGCTGAGGTCTCTGTGCAGCTAAGGGAAGTGGGAACATGTTCGAGAACCTGTGTGGGCAGTACCCACGGGGGTGGCAGTGGCTGCCTACCGCTTTGAGCCACGAACAAACATCCAAAGTTCAATCATTCCCACCCCTCCCACTGCCCCCACCCCCAAATGGAGGAGTTTATGTTGTAGCACATATATATTTATTTTTTTCCCCCAGTCATCCTTCCCTGAAGGAGTTAATGAGGACTGAAATGACCAATGAACAGAAAGCAGTGGGGAAATGTGAGGAAAGGATGGACCATGTTTAATTCATGGACCAGATAATCTCTTGCCCTTGGCAAAGTGCAGGATATTTTCAGCCCTGAGCTGGGCAGCCCTTTAGGGAAACCAGTTTTATTTCATTCTATTCATAGTTATATTGAGCACTTGTTTATCAGTCCCTGTGTTTGAACTTACAGGAGGCATAACGTGTAAGATTAAGGCCCCATCCTCAGGGATCTTGGAGTCTGAGATAAGGCAGCTGAGGTCTATGATGGAAGTTCAAAGCAAGGTCTCTGAGGTGAAATAGCAGTGCCTGGGCCTGGGGACTTGGAATAGGTGGAAACTGGCTAAGCATTTGCTAGCATAGACTTGGTTCTGTGTGACCAGGAAGTTCTCACCTCAGACTGAAGTGATGGCAAGAACCAAAGTAGTGAGCTGGGTCAGAACCCCTAGGAGAAAGTGAAGCTCAAAAACTTGGGAGACCCTATAAGAAATGCACTATCAAGCCGTGTAAAGACTTGAAACTTCTTTTTTGACCAGACTGTGCAGCATGTGGGATCATAGTTCCCTGACCAGGGATGATGGGCACCCTGTGCCCCCAGCATTAGAAACATGGAGTCTTCACCACTAGACCCCCAGGGAAGTCTCAAGGCTTGAAGGAGACTAATGCATATTACTGTGTGGAGGAAGCCAATATGAAAAGGCTACATACTGTACGATTCTAACTCTGACGTTCCAGGGAAGACAAAACCATGGAGACATAAAGTCATCATTGGTTGCCAGGGGTTGCAGGTGGGGAGGGATGAATAGGAAGAGCACAGAGGATTCTTAGAGCAGAGAAACTCTCTGTCTGATACTGTAATGTGGACCCATGCCATTGTACATTTGTCCAAGCCCATAGAACGTACAATGCCAAGCATGCACCTTAATGTAACTATGGACTTTGGGTGAATGTAATGTGTCAAGTGTACCACTCTGCTGGGGGATGTTGTCAATGGAAGAAGCTGCGAATATGTAGGGGTAGCGGGGAAACCTCTGTGTCGTTCAGTTTTGCCGAGAACCTTAAGCTGTTTTTAAAAAACAAAGTCTTAAACAATTTGGGGGAGTATGTGTTAACCTCAGTTTTAGAGAAGACACAGGCTGGGATGGGGTGAGACCCTCCAGAGCCAGAAGTTTATGGCTTGGTGGCAGAGTGATCAAAGAAAGCAGTTTGGAACCAAGCGGGGTGATGGAGAGAGGAGGAAACATCTTGGAAGATGGTCAGACCACCAGTGTAACGTGCAGGTACAGGGTCTGGGTGGGTCAGACTGGCTTAAGGTACCAGTGGCAGGTGGAATAGAGAAGAGTTAAAAGTAGTTTAAGTCTTGGAACCCCTCTGAGGGCTATGCATTCAAATGTAGGAGGAGGTTTCAGAGAGGTGTGCTGATGAGTTCTTTTCTGGGCATGCTGGGTTTGAGGTTTTGAAGGACCCTGGGAAGGAAACTTTGAGTCTGGAGCTGGGGAGAGAGTGAAGATGTCCAGCTAGGAGTTATCAGTCTAGACATGGTAGTGGAATTTGTGGGAAGAGATGAGATCACCAAAGGGAAAGAGCATGAAGACAGGATGTTTTCCATTCCTTTATTCATTCACCGGATGTTTGTGTAGCACCAGGAATTGTCATAGGCAATCCTCATTCTTCAGAGTCCTCTAGAAGCCAAGAGCACTTTTTTTGGGCTTGGGGAGAAATTTGCTTGTTAAGGTGATGTTGGAGCTAGTGATGGAGGAGTATCTGAACTTTTCATCACTTCTCCCTGGGATGTTTCTGAAGGAGATGTGGATATGAGGAACAGTAAAGCCTGCTGGGGAACGAGGATTCACTTTATCAGGACTCAGGCCTGTGCTCAGGGCTCCCCAGTGTTGAGAGCTCCAGCACAGCTGTGTGGGGGCCCACACCTCATGGTTTTATCACTGAACTGGGAATCTGTGCCTTCTCTTAGCTCAAATCCAACTTTGATCACCAGTGTGCGTCCACACCCACAGGGTGTGATGGAGAACAGAGTAAGATGGCAGGGCGTTTGGCTCAGGAGAGAGGGACGTTGTGTGAGGGCTGGTTGAGCTTTCAGTGCCCAGTGACCTGGCCTGCCAGTGAGCGGGGCCTACTCAGGTTCTGCAGTCAGGTTGGTGATTGTTCCTTCCCAGGCAGGAGGAGCAAGAAAGTCCTCAGCCGTTCTACATGTGTGAGTTCCAACCACCACTATGAAACGTGGAAAGAAACAGGCCCAGAACTGTGATTTGTCCTGAGTTGTGAACAACCCACTGTCCCTTGTTCCTTGAGTTTCTTCCTTTCAGAACTTCTTCCTTTTCTTTTTTAAAATTAATTAATTTTTGGCTGCACTGGTGCCTCTAGTTGCGGTGCATGGGCTTCTTGTTGTTGTGCCTTCTCTTGTTGTGGAGCATGGGCTCAAGGGTGCACGGGCTTCAGGAGTTGTGGCACACAGGCTTAGTTGCCCTGCAGCGTGTGGGATCTTCCCGGACCAGCGATCAAACCCGTGTCCCCTGCATTGGCAGGTGAACAGAATCTCTCACCTTCTCAGCCAGCGTGTAAGTGGTGGGGCTTTCCTTATTTATTGTTCTCACAGATTGTGGTAGAAAGATGCCCCAAAGATGTCCATGCCCCCTCCCTGGGACCTGGGACCTGTGACTGTGTTACCTCACGTAGCAAAAGGGACTTCCACAGATGTGATGAAATTAAGGATGCAGAGATGAGGGGACTGTCCAGGTGGGCCCAGTGTAATCACAAGGTTTCTTTTAAGCAGGAGGCAGGAGGGCCAGAGTCAGACCGGGAGAAGCATGACAGAAGCAGAGTTCAGAGGGATGCCATGGCTGGCTGAAGCCCACAGCTGGGGACTGCAGGCGGCTCGACACTGGGAGAGAGAAGGAAGCAGATTCTTCGCTGGAGCCTGGGGGACTCTTGATTTTAGCCCCTTCCTTTGTGACCCATTTTAGAATTCCAGCCCTCAGGACTGTGAAATAATACATATTTGTTGTTTAAGCCACTAAGTTTGTGGTCCTTTGATACAGCAGCTATAGGAAACTAATATATCAGCATACACCTAATTTCCAGTATATACCTACATAGGTGCTCAATTTATTGGATGAATACTTTAAGCCCCAAGAATGGTTCTCAATGGTGTTTTCTCAAATCTGTTGTTCTGCTGTAGTTCAGTTGCTCAGTCATGGCTGAGACTCTACAACCCCATGGACTGCAGCATGCCAGGCTTCCCTGTCCTTCACCATCTCCTGGAGCTTGCTCAAACTCATGTCCGTTGAATCCACGATGCCATCAACCATCTCATCCTCTGCCATCCCCTCCTCCTCCTGATCTCAATCTTTCTCATCATCAAGGTCTTTTCCAGTGAGTCAGCTCTTCACATCAGGTGGCCAAAGGATTGGAACTTCAGCTTCAACATCAGTTCTTTCAATGAGTATTCAGGGTTGATTTCCTTTAGGACTGACTGGTTTGATCTCCTTGCAGTCCAAGGGACTCTCAAGAGCCTTCTCCATCACCACAGTTCAAAAGTATCATTTTTTTTTTGGTACTCAGCCTTCTTTATGGTCCAACTCTCACATCCATACACAACTACTGGAAAAACCATAGCTTTGACTATACTGACCTTTGTTGGCAGAGTGATGTGTCTGCTTTTTAATAGACTAACTGTGCCATAGCTTTCCTTCTAAGGATCAAGTGTCTTTTAATTTCATGGCTGCAGTCACCATCCACAGTGATTTTAGAGCCCAGGAAAATAAAGTCTGTCACTGTTTCCATTCCCCACCTTCTGTTCGCTTCATTTGGATGGGTAGAGACTTGGGGGAAGCGGCCCAGGCAAGGGAATCCCCAGGTTCAGTTCAGTTCAGTCACTCAGTTGTGTCCAACTCTTTGAGACCCCATGAACTGCAGCACACCAGGCTTCCCTGTCCATCCCCAACTCCTGGAGCTTGCTCAGACTCATGTCCATCGAGTTAGTGATGCCATCCAACCACCTCATCCTCTGTCATCCCCTTGGATCCGTTCCCTAATCTGAGCCACCCAGCAGAGCAGTCCTGAGAGGGCCGGTCGATTGCCTCGGCTCTGTCTTGCCCTTCACTGCTTCCACACTCTCTTCACTGCGAATCCAAATCCAGGCGATTTCCATGAGTTCAGAAAGTCAGGTGGAGTGATATCTGCACGTGAATGTTGTGCTTAACAGAATCTTAGTGGTCTGGGAATTGGCAGGGATTTAGTGAGCGAGGTGTAGCGGTGAGTGGAGTCAGATGGGCGTTTGGCTCAGGAGACAGGAGCGGTGGGTCAGGGCTTGTTGAACAGGCGTGCTTCCTGTGCTCAAGATGCTCACACAGGCCAGCAGCTGATGCTCAGGATGATGAACTGAAGTGCTCTTGTGTCGGGGTGGCAGCTGAAGTTCTGCTTTGCACAGAACCTAAGCGTTCTGAAAAAGGTGAGGCCTCCAACACAGGGCCTGGGGCCATGCTGTCCACACCCTCAACCAGCTTCTGAGGCCAAGGAGCTCTTCTGGGTTGAGCTCGGGATAGGGGATCTGGGTGGACAGGGTGGGGAGCTGGGAAGGGCGGGAGAACCTCCCCTGGAGGACTTCCTGGAGTGTAGAAGGGGCACTCCCTGCTTAAGTAGTGCTTTTCAACAGGCCAGCTGTGTCCCTGGATCCAGACCAAGCAGGGCGGTTCATTGAACACACACTTCCAAGAAGTTGCACAAACTATGCAATTTGATTTTAAAAACTTAGAATTAGGCCTCTTGAGATCCACGTGTAAATTTTTGCAAATAAGCGCCAGAGCCACGTGACCTGGCCCAGCTGCCTCGGTCTGGACAGCGGCCCCTGACCCTGCTGCCCCTGTGTGTAGCCCTGTTTTTGGCTCTGGGACTCTAGACTGTAATGTTGGCAAAATGTGGGTGGTGGAGGGAAGGACTGTTCCCACAGCCACGACCAAAACAATTCTTTTAGAGCCTTGGCATGCTGTTCCTAAAAGCTTTCTATTCACACGAGGTTCCAGAGGCCTTAGAATTTTTACTTATTTATTTGACTTATTTTAGGCTGTGCTGGGGCATCATTCCTGCACTTGGGCATTCTCTGGTTGTGGTGGCTCTTCTTGTTGCAGAACATGGGTTCTGGAGCCTGGGCTCAGCAGTTGTGGGCAGGGGCTAAGTTGCCCCACTGCATGTGGGATCTTCCTGGACCAGAGATTGAACCTGTGTCCCCTGGATTGGCAGGCAGATTCTTAACCACTGGACCACCAGGGAAGTCCCAGAGGCCTCATAAACTGTCTTCTTGGAAGTAAGAGGTTAGGAGATTTGCTAGAACCCAACTCCTGGGATGGTGATTGAGGAGAAGGCTCTTTGTTGTTGCTAGAATTCGGGCAAGTCTCCCTCAAGCCTGGTTTAAAATCTGGGCTCCCTTTTCCTGCAAAGGTGAGTAGGTAGGTACGGACCCACCTGCCTGTGTTCAGTGTAGACACTAACGTGATGGGGTCTTCTGGCCCAAGTCAGAGAGAGAAGACTTTCTCTCTCTGTCTCTCACACACACACAGGTCAACATTGAATCTAATGCAGCTCCTCTATGATGTGGTTTATTTGGTTGGAGGTAGGGAGTTTGGAGTGATGGTAGAATTAGAAAAGCAGGGGAATAAAAAAATTAACATAAAATAGCTTTGAAGGGTATTTTTTCTGACTATATGAATAATTCATACTTAAAAAAAATGCAGATAATGCAGGAATGGTATAAGGCCACCGCATAGTGATAACCTGTATTAGCGTTCTGGTGACTATACTTTCATGTATCTTTTTATGGACACACATAGCATAATTTTACATAAAAGGAATTATATGAAATTACATCATATATTCTATTTTTTTCATCTCCGCTTTAGAAAGTTCTATTTTTCGCTGCTGTTCTTGCTCCCCTATTCTGCCCTCCCGTGGGCACTTGCCTTCCCCTCCCACCACTGTCACCTCCCATACTCAAGGTCACTGGTGTTGGCAGCCTGGTGGGCATCTTCCATATATTTCTTCCTGGTCATGTAATCACATACAAACACAAATACTCCTTAAGGGAGTGTCTTGGATTTGGTTTGAAGTTTTTCTGCACCTTGCTTTTCCTGCTGAGTAGCAGCTCAAGGAAGCCCTCCTCAGTTCATCTGTGTAGATCCAGCTCGGGGCAGCGTCAAAAGCCGTGAATTGGACCCATCACTGCTTGTGCAGCCATTCTCTTACTGATAAGCATTCACTGTGTTTTCAGTTTTTTTTGCCATCTCAGACAGTGCTTGGACATCTAGTTTTACCTAGTGGTGCCTTTATTTCAAGAAGCTAGAGCCCCAGAAGGAGGATTGCTGGGTGAAGGTGGTGTTTGTTTTCATTAACAGTAGATGTTATCAGACTGCTTTCCAAAGGCTGTGTCACTTCACATTTTCACCAGTAGTGGGTGGGGGTTCCTTTTTCTCTGCTTCCCCAACAGCAGTTTACTTATCATAGTTAAATTTCTTTTTCAGTTTGATAGATGTCAATATCTCACTGTTACCTTCATTTGCATTCCTTTGCTTATCAGTGAGGTTGAAAAACTTCTTTAATGCTATTGATCTGTTGGCTATTTCGTCTTCATTTTTTTTTTTAATGAATGCTTTCATTAAAAAAAATTATCTATTTATTTTTGGCTGTCCTGGGTTTTTGTTGCTGTGTGGGCTTTTCTCTAGTTGTGGTGTGCAGCCTTCTCACGGAAGTGGCTTCTCTTGTTGTGGATCATGGGTTCTAGAGCACAGGCTTAGTTGCTCCCTGGCATGTGGGATCCTCCCAGATCAGAGATTGAATCCGTGTCTCCTGCATTGCAGGTGGATTCTTTCACCACTGAACCACCAGGGAAGCCCCTGTTGGCTATTTCTGCAAAGAAGTATTGCATGGAAGTTTGACCTTTAATTATCAGGTTTTGTAGGATTGGGAAAAAAAACTGGCGTGTGACCTCATCCAGACCTTTCTTCCCTGTGTGCTAGAGGCTTGATCAGATAGGAACACGCGGATGGTGTCTGTGTTGAAGCAGATCAACAAGGGAAACTGGGGTCATTGCCTGGACTGGACTCGACATCAGGGCGTCGGGAATAATGTGGCTCCAGTCCTCAAGGGTCTGCTGCACAAGAGTCAACAGGTTTGATGAGTTCAGCAGCTGTAGGCAGGTTGCTGAAAGTCAGGTTGGTGCAAGTGTCCGTTCCAGGTAATCAATCCTTTTGCAGTCAGCTGGACTCTAGCCAGTTGCTTGGTATTGGAGGAAAGGGTGCAGCTAAGGAAACAGAATTAAAGCCCCTAGGAGTGGGGGAGACAAGGGCTAAGCAGTGCTGGGGCCTTGGCAAGCACACTCCTGTTACAGCAAGCAAGTCCTAGACTGGGCAGGGTGGCTGAGGAAGGATCCTTGCTGTACACACCATGTCCCCAAAGAAAGAACAGGAAAGACAGCAGAGCTGCACCGCACAGTCATCTCTGGACTTCCTTTAGAAACCACACCCAGGAAGCAAAACTCAGCCCAGGTTGCAGCAGCTGATGTGGCTGCGGCTGCTAATGTGCTTCATGTCCCTGGTGATGGTTGCTTAGGAGGACATGAGCCTCTGTTCTCCCCTCGAACCTATCTGGGCAGGTCTTAGCAGCTCTGGCTGCGCAGGGGTGGGGAGGACAGAGGTGGTGAAAATGACGCAGAAGCAGGAGTCACTGGAAATTTCCTTTGCTCATGGCAAGGAAAGGAACATGAGGAAAGGAAAACATTTCGTGCCTACCCAGTTGAGTGACTGGCCACATTTCTGTAGCTAAAGTAAATTATTAATTAGGTTACATTTCCCTTCAAAATCATTTTTTGGCTAATCACGTTTCAAACCGGGAAGACCTCATCATTAGAAGTGACTGAGTTTATTAGACATTTCATTTACATTTTATGTTTTTCTTCCTTAAGTTGTGGATTCGCATTTCTTAAACCAGTATTTTACATGGGGAGCAACTGGGTTTCAGATATTTCTATCTGTTTATTGATCACTTTTACACACTTCTCTCAGGAAGGCAGCTGGTAAAGAAAATATAAGACTGTCTAAGGCTTTTACTCTGTGGTTGGTGAAATTGTATGAACTCAACATAAACTCTCAGTTACTATTGTCTTTCAGCGCTACTGCAGTGTGAACTCAGAGGCTTCTACTAGGTCAGAAATTTGTTTTGAACAAAGTAAGACAGCTGTGTTCCAGCCCCTCTTCCTTTTTAACCTAAGCTTAAAGATTTGAAGTTGCTTTTGGATAATCTAGGTGCATGTCTCCTTGCTATGGAGCTTGTCTTTTTTTTTTTTAATAGGATTTTCTGTATGCTGATGATACAGTTTTTTCTTTTTTTAACTTTGGTCATAAGCTAACAGTGGCCTCAATAGGCACTTATTTTAGCCATTGTGTGAAACCTAGTTCTAAAACCAGCATCAGCAGATGTCCTGTAAAATTTAATTGGTTACATTCAATAGCTCCATATAGCAGGTCACTTCCTTTAGTTACTTTGGGCACACTTTGCAAATAACTCATCCTGGAGAATTCATTAGAAAGCTGTTTTGTTCAAAGCCTGCTATTTCACAGGAGTGTTACTGACATTTAAAAAACAAACAAGCAAACAAAGAAATTCCTCTGCTGAGCAATTAGTAACTAGTAGTACTGACTTTGAAATTTATCTAGGCCAAAATGACTCTATTCTGTATGATATGCAGAATGTTGGGAACTTGATTAATCATCGATTCACATGCTGGAATGTATCTAGAATATTTATTTGTTTGTTTTGGTGCCAAATTACTTTATTTGAAGGAATGGTACTAAGGAAAGAATTTAAGTAGATATTTTGGTACTAGAGTGTTTATTTGTTTCATTTTTAGATGAACGCATGTGCGTTTAGTTGCTCAGCCGTGTTTGACTCTTTGCAACCCTATGGACTGTAGCCCACCAGGCTTCTCTATCCGTGAAATTTTCCAGGCAAGAATACTGGAGTGCGTTGCCATTTCCTTCTCCAGGGGATCTTCCCAACCCAGAGATCCAATCTGAATTTTCTGCATCTCCTGCATTGCAGGCAGGTTCTTTACCACATTAGACCTGGCCTAACCTTCAGGTCTCTTGTTGGGTCTATATTGGTCAGGACTGCAGCAGAAGACAGATGACACATTCAGAGGAGGTGATTGAGGATGCTTTAATGAAAGGACTATTTACAGAAGGGGAGTTGGGTTAAGAAACCAACATGGATATTGAAGCACCAGGGTCAATCAGAAGGGGAAACTTACCACTTCTGGTCTGGAGGGGCAAGAGGGGTGCAGTTGCCAGAACTTCATGGGGGTGAGGGTGCCTCCTGAGGGGCCTGTGGCCTCAGGTGGAGGGGCAGAAACACTGCCTAACCCAGGTCCAGCAAGAAGGGACCCGGGGAATAAGTACCCTGCCAGTGCCTCCTATTGGCCTGAAGTAATAAGAAGTCAGAGGGCAAGGAGAGCCAGGTGGTACATTTCTTAGTGACTGAGCATAGGGTGGAGGAGAGTTGAGTGGGATCTAGAGGGGCAGATGGAGACTTTTTAGCACGGTGTTGCTGGTGGCCACTGGAGCTCCATGTAGTAGGAGAAGCACAGGATGCCTGCAGTGGAGGTCCCTGCAGAGGAAACCCAGCCTCTTCTTACGAGTTCTCCATCTGTTCAGATGCCTCAGTGGGAGATAGATTCATGGAAGACTGTTTGCAACACATTCAAAATCTGGACAGTATGACTTGTTTTCACTGAGTCACACTTCATGTTGAGTTCTCAGCCATCATTGAGTGTGGCTCCAATGACATCTACCTATTGCTGTGTGTGCCCCCTACTGTGGATTAAAATATGTGTGATAAATAACTTAGATGTGAGTGTTGGGGATAGTTTGTTTCCCCTGAGGAACCCTTTTTCTTTCTGGACATTGAGAACTGTGTAGCTGATTCCTCTTCCTATCTTAATTTCTGGGAAGGTTAGATCCAAACTTTCGAGCCACCTAGTTTGGCTTCTTTGGGATCCTAGAGTTTGTGTATGTTTATGTGTGTGTGTGTGCATGTGTGTGTGTATTTCCTTCTCTCAACTTTTATCTTTCATTCAGATTTGAATTTTTTCCTGGATCTAATTTTTATCCTCATTTTTAAAAACTATTTTATGTAGTTCTGATAAGCTACCTGAAATAACTTCCTATAAGGTAGAGTATTCTTACACATTATGAATATGGGTAAATTCAGTTAATCACTTAGGGAGTCTGGAGGAGACTGGTCTAGATGGAGGTTGCAAATCCTGGGACCTGCCTCATGATGGATGGACATGTGATTGCCCTCAGGGAACTGATCTCTTGAATGCTGGAGTACCCTAGGGCTCCATCTTTGGTGCAGAGATAATATTTCCTTAAGTGTATATGAGAGTAGGAGAAGGATGTCCCTCACTTTGTCTGCAAGAAGTATTGGGTGGGTGGTTGTGCTCAATTAAGGAAGTATTTATGCAAGTATCTTGAGAAGTTTAAAATGCTTCCTATTTGTTCATGTGCTCATTTAACATTTATTGCAAGCACTGGGCCAAGGATACAAATATGGGTAAACTTGTTCATTTATCCTTTCAGTAGATATTTGTTGAACATCTATTGTGTTGGCCCTAATCCAAATGGTGGGGAGGCAGCTGTATAAGGAAAAACTGAGATTTTTCCTTCTGTTGTGTTTCCTTTACAACTTCATTTCTGGCCACCAAGTGTGTGGAAGCCCCCTGCCACACACACCCCAAGTAATTCTCTGCAAAAATCAACTGGGTGTCCTACAATTTAACTCAGTTCTAACACTGACTGCCTGAGAATAGTATCAGATCCCACAGGTTCAAGGCTCAGTCCCCCAAGATGAGGTTCCCTAGTGGCTCAGATGGTAAAGAATCTGCCTGCCAATGCAGGAGGTGCAGGAGTTGTGGATTCAATCCCTAGGTTGGGAAGATCCCCCGGAGAAGGAAATGGCAACCCTCTCCAGTATTCTTGCCTGAGAAATCCCATGGACAGAGGAGTCTGGCAGGCTACAGTCCATGGAGTTGCAAAGAGTCAGACATGACTTAACAACCAAACAACAACAACCCACAAGACGGTTGCCATTTCAGGTGCCAGCTGCAAGTAGTGGTCCCCAGTTTATATGTCAATTACCTCCTACTTGGCTACAAACTGGAGGTTGCCATGACCCCGTCCCCCTCAGGTTTGATTAATTTGCCCCAGCAGCTCACAAAACTCAGGGAAACACTTCTTTTATCAGGTTATTAAAGAACACAATAAAGGATATAGATAAACAGCCAGATAAAGACATACAGAAGTCAGGCTCTGGGAGGGCCCCGAGCACAGGGGCTTCTGTCCCTGTGGAGTTGGGGGTGCATCACTTTCCCAGTGTGAATGTCTTCACTAATCTGTGAGCTCTCCAAACCCTGTACTCTTTGGATCTTATGGAAGCTTCCTCACATAGGCATCATTAATCATTTACTCATTTCCAGCCCCTCACTCCTCTCTGGAGAATGAGAAGCTGAAAGTTCCAAGCTTCTAATCATGACCTGGTCTTCCTGGTGGCCAGTCCCCATCCAGGAGACCACCCAGAATTGCCTCAATAGAATGAAAGTTGCTCCCAGTCACTTTGGAATTTATGAGTTTTAGGAGCTCTGTGCCAGGAACAGGGGCAGAGACCAATATGTTTACTTTCTATTATCTCACAGCAATGATGAACAAAACAGTGTCTCTTCTCACAGAGCATTTCATCCTGAAATCCCAGAGGCACTCATAACCAGTGGGGTTCTTTGCATGAGTTCTTTCTGTATGTGGGATGTGCGGAGGCTCACTGTTGAAATGAAAGCTATGTTTTCAGATTAGGGTTTATAGATCCAAACTACTGTTAAAGGGGACTTCCCTGGCAGTCCAGTGGTTAAGACTTTGTGCTTCCATTATAAGAGGTGAAGGTTCAATCCCTAGTTGGGGAACTAAGGTCCCACATGCCGCTTGGTGTGGCTAAAAAATAAAATAAATTTAAAAGAAACCAAGATTAAAAATAAATAAATAACTTTGTTAAGGTTGTTTGTATTCACAAAGAGGGGCTTCCCATCCCAGGTGATGCTAGTGGTAAAGAATCTTCCTGCCAGTGCAGGAGACATGAGAGACATGGGTTCAGTCTCTGTGTTGGGAAGATCTGCTGGAGAAGGGCATGGCAGCCCACTTCAGTATTCTTGCCTGGACAATCCCATGGACAGAGGAGCCTGGCGGGCTACAGTCCATAGGGTTGCAAAGAGTTGGACATGACTGAAGTAACTTAGCACACACACACACGCATTCACAGAGATTTATAGGTTTTTCCCATTCTCCCAACACCATGGAATGGTATCTACAGGTAAGAGTTAAAGACAGTGATAGAGCTGAGAACCATGTCTGTAGTTCCCGAGGAGGCTGATATGCCGGGCTTTTATTGTCCGAGGGATGCTGCAGGTACCTGATGTGATAACATTCTCCAAGTCTCACACAGCACGTTAGAGCAGAGAGAAAGGTAGTTTTCAAGTGGCTGTGGCCACGCTATCCTCATTTTGACTTAGCAGATCAAGGGCAGGGCTTGTGTTTTGACAACATCCTTAAAAAAAGCCGACATGCTTACTGTTCCTATCCGATGTTCAGAAATGCTGATCTGCCCCCATGTGCTGGTTTGGCATACAAGGAAACTGAGGCACGAGCGGGCAAAGAGATTACCCAACATCATAGTCAAGAGCAAAGCCAGGACCCAAACTCAAGTTCCTGACTCCTGCACAGGAAGGTGCCCTTTCCCTGAGCTTGGGCTGTTTACCTTGTATGTGCCTTCAGGTAGCAAGGGCGGGGAGGTGGGGTACTGATACACACTTGCTGTGAGGTTATCCCCCCGCTTTCTCCCCAGCTCTGGAAGGAGTACCAGCAGAGGCCTGGCCTGGGCATTTTGGTTTCATTCCCACTTGATACTGGAGTTGCTGTTCTTCCACTGAATTATTTCAGTTATTAAATGTATAGTGCCTGGCTCTTAAGACTCAAGGCAGACGGTGCTGCTTTGAAAACCTTAATAAATGAAGTGTTTAGGTATTCCTCTGGTGGGGAAGTCTCTCTGCAGGAGATCATTCCGGCAGACATTTGCTACCAGAAGTGTTGTTGCAAGCCCTTGGAGGTTTCCACAGAGAGTTATGGCTAAGCCTTCCTTCACCAAACTCATTCATGGGTGTGTGTAGTTATGGAGGAAATGACTCCCGGAAAATGGCTTTCTAAGGAAAGAGTCTGCCCATTAGGTGCACTATGGAGGCTGAGTTGAGGGCATTTGATCATTTTTTCCTTCATGATTGATTCCACATTTGGTTTTGAGGACTTGATTGTTAAAGCCTAACATTCTAGTCCTGGTACAAATCCTCCTAGCTTCAGTAAGGAACTCTGTTTTTGTTTTCTTTTTAATTGAGGTATCACTGATTTACTGTATTGTGTTAGTTTCAGGTGGACAGCAAAGTGATTCAGCTTTTTATATATATATATATATATATTTTATGTATATATATAAAAGAGTATATATATTCTTTTTCCTTATGGGTTATAACAAAATATTGAGTATAAGTATCCTGTGCTATACAGTAGATCCTTGTTGGTTATCTATTTTATATATAGTAGTGTTTATGTGATAGTCCCAAACTCCAAATTTATCCCTCCCACCTCCTTTCCTCTTTGGTAACCATACGTTTGTTTTCTATGTCTGTGGTTCTATTTATGTTTTGTGTATAAATTCATTTGTATTTTTTTTTTTTAGATTCCATATATAAGCAATATCATATGGTATTTGTTTTTGGCTTACTTTACTTAGTAGGACAATTTCTAGGTCCATCTATGTTGCTGCAAATGGCATTATTTCATTCTTTTTTTAATGGATGAGTAATATATTCATATTATTTATATGTGTGTGTGTGTGTGTGTGTGTGTGTGCATGCACGCGTGCCTGCTCAGTCACTTCAGTTGTGTCTGACTCTTTGTATCCCTGTGGACTTCAGCCCACCAGGCTCCCCTGTCCATGGGATTCTCCAGGCAAGAATGCTGGAATGGGTTACCATGCCCTCCTCAATAAATACATATGTATGTGTGTGTGTATCTATCTATCTATATCTATCTACCGCATCTTCTTTATTCATCAGTCAATGGACATTTATTTAGGTTGATTCCACTTCTTGGCTATGGTAGTTAGTGCTGCAGTGAACAATGGGATGCATGTATCTTTTCAAATGATGGTTTTCTCTGGATATATGCCCAGGAGTGGGATTGCAGGATCACATGATAGCTCTATTTTCAGTTTTTTAAGGAACCTCCATACTGTTCTCCATTGGTGGCTGCACCAATTTACATTAGACTGGGAAAGGAATTCTAAAGTCCCAAGGATGTTCCTCTCTGGACTATTCTTGGGATATACAAATATTTGCATAGTCATTTTCATCTGACTTGCATATGATTTACATATGCCTTCTGAGACAAGTCTCATCCAGGCAGTTTGCAAGTTGAAATTTAATCTCTTCAAGT
This sequence comes from Cervus canadensis, assembly GCF_019320065.1. Lineage (NCBI taxonomy): Eukaryota > Metazoa > Chordata > Mammalia > Artiodactyla > Cervidae > Cervus > Cervus canadensis. The sequence goes on along the minus strand of NC_057398.1, from coordinate 51,215,603 downwards.
TAGGGTTGCCTTTTCCGGATTTCTCCCATCTCCTATTATGTCACATGGAGTTGCTATTCCACTCCTGTCATTGAGTCCAAGGACAATGTCCTATTGTATATCTGCTGCTCCAGGGACAATGTCCTGTCTTTTATCTGTAGCTTCAAGCATAATGCCTCACGTAGTAGGGGCTCATTAAATATTCAGTGAATGAACTAATAACTCTGATCCCTTTTAGTGGACTCTCCATAGTCTAGTCACTGGGCTTTCCTGGTAGCTCAGTGGTAAAGAATTCATCTGCCAATGGTGGAGATGTGGGTTTGATCCCTGAGTCGGGAAGATCCTCTAGAGAAGGAAATGGCAACCCACCCCAGTATTTTTGCCTGGGAAATCCCATGGACAGAGGAGCCTGGTAGGCTACAGTCCACAGCGTTGCAAAAAGTCAGATGTGACTTAACAACAACAAGTGAAGTCACTGGTGTTGGAGGACAGGAAAGGACTAACCAGAGAACTAAAATCTCATAAAGAAAATGGAAAATAACGTAAGAGTCTATCTTTGTGTCTTACGGGCAAGGAAGAACTTCTTCTTTTTTTTAATTTACATAAAACCTTTGTGAAATAAACTCTAGAACTAAAGGCCTCCAGCCTGGATTCACCCCGCCTGTGATAAAACGCCAAACTGACAATCTAGAAGTAAAATACAGGGACACTTTACTACCCTGAAAATCAGGCGGCATTCCCGCTAGGCCGGGCGGACGTTTTCGGCAGCATCACCTCGCGGCGGCCGGGGCGCGCTCTCTCCCGGCCGCAGCGCTCTCGAGACACTGTTGCGCCGCCGTTGCGCCTGTCGACGTCACCTGCTTCCCCAAGGATACAACAGAATGACCCTCGGTGAAAAAATCCACCCACTCTACTCCCTGAGGCGGTGGCCAATAAGACACTACTCCTTTCCTCCAGGCTTTCAAAAATTAAACCTAACCGCAGTCGCCCCACGAGTCTTTACCCACCACCCAAGTAGGAAAACAGTACCACCTTAGCCCAAGGATGCACAAAGAGGCGGTGCCAAAGTAAACCCCATTCTCGCGAAATATAAAGACAATTCCCGCGATGTCTCCTCGCCTGTCTTTTTCTAGCCTCTCTCCCCCAAGCTAGAGAACTTCTTTTTAAAAAAAAAACTTCAAAAAATATAAAACATAAAGGGAAAATTTGATTTCCACTCAATGAAGGATACTACAGTTAATAGGTGATGGATGAGAGGAGGTATTCAATATGTCTAAAACTGAAAGAGGAGTCACATCTACAGCATAGTAGCAACAAGTGCGAATCAAAAAGAAAAATGGAGACAACCACATAGAAAAATGGGCCTAGCAGCTAAGCAGGCAATTTACAGAAAAGAAATATAAAAGGCTCTCCATTATATGGAGAGAGGCTCTGTCTGGAGAAAGCAAGTTAAAACAACAAAAAGATCACTTAAAACCTATTAGACTTCAGAAGGGGGAAAGCTGGATGCTGCTAAGTGTTGGCAGGCATGTAGGATGAAGAGTCCGTAGCACCTCACAGGGGGAGTGCAGCCACTCAGGAGGGTGGTGGGGGAGTGCATGCGTACTTCCTTGCTTGATTTGTGTGCGACTTTTTGCCATCCTGTGGACTGCAGCCCCTTAGTACTTAGTTCTATTAAAAAAACCATAAACCACATGGCCCAGCGGTCCCATTCCTAGGTATAAATCTAGAGGAAATGCCACACCAATCCTTAAGGGAATATGCATGGGGATTTTGGAGCATTATTCGATGTGCAAAGGTCAAATCAGTCAGTGTCTCTCCCTGGGAACACCGATGGACAAACTGTAGAGGCTATACCTATGGAGCCCTGTAGCTACTTTGCTGAGTGCAAGAGGTAGGCAAGAGAATGAGATACAATTAGGTAAATTAAAAATGTGTACACACAATGAGGTACCATTACACGCCAGTCAGGATGGCTGCTATCCAAAAGTCTACAAGCAATAAATGCTGGAGAGGGTGTGGAGAAAAGGGAACCCTCTTACACTGTTGGTGGGAATGCAAACTAGTACAGCCACTATGGAGAACAGTGTGGAGATTCCTTAAAAAACTGGAAATAGAACTGCCATATGACCCAGCAATCCCACTTCTGGGCATACACACTGAGGAAACCAGATCTGAAAGAGACACGTGCACCCCAATGTTCATCGCAGCACTGTTTATAATAGCCAGGACATGGAAGCAACCTAGATGCCCATCAGCAGATGAATGGATAAGGAAGCTGTGGTACATATACACCATGGAATATTACTCAGCCGTCAAAAAGAATTCATTTGTATCAGTCCTAATGAGATGGATGAAACTGGAGCCCATTATACAGAGTGAAGTAAGCCAGAAAGATAAAGAACATTACAGCATACTAACACATATATATGGAATTTAGAAAGATGGTAACGATAACCCATATGCAAAACAGAAAAAGAGACACAGAAATACAGAACAGACTTTTGAACTCTGTGGGAGAAGGCGAGGGTGGGATGTTTCGAGAGAACAGCATGTATACTATCTATGGTGAAACAGATCACCAGCCCAGGTGGGATGCATGAGACAAGTGCTCGGGCCTGGTGCACTGGGAAGACCCAGAGGAATCGGGTGGAGAGGGAGGTGGGAGGGGGGATCGGGATGGGGAATACGTGTAAATCTATGGCTGATTCATATCAATGTATGACAAAACCCACTGAAATGTTGTGAAGTAATTAGCCTCCAACTAATAAAAAAATTAAAAAAAAAAAAAATAAAATAAAATAAAAAAATGTGTACACATAGGGGGCTTCCCTGTTGGCACAGTGGATGAGAGTCTGCCTGTCACTGTAGGAGATGTAGGTTCGGTCAATTTCTGGTCCAGGAAGATCCCATATGCTATGAAGCAATAAGCCCATGCACCACAACTACTGACCCAAGCTCTGGAGCCTGGAAATCGCAGAAACTTAGTCGGTGTGGAAAAAGCGTCGCAAAAAGTCAGATGTGACTTAACAACAACAAGTGAAGTCACTGGTGTTGGAGGACAGGAAAGGACTAACCAGAGAACTAAAATCTCATTAAAAAAATGGAAAATAACGTAAGAGTCTATCTTTGTGTCTAACTACTGAAGCCTGAGTGCCTAGAGCCCATGCACCACAACAAGAGAAGCCACTGCAATGAGAAGCCCTTATATCACAATGAAGAGTAGACCCGGCTCACCACAGCTAGAGAAAATCCTGTGCATCAGTGAAGACCCAGCACACATGCACACACACACACATACACACACACACACACACACACATATGTACACACACATATGCACATTTTGTAAGAATATAACAAAGAGAAAGATACCCATTAAACCAATAATCACCTCTAATGAAAGGAAAGGCTAATGGGAGAAAAGGAAGCGGATAGATAATTTCGTAAAGTAAGAGAGGGCCTTGCTCAGATCCATGATGACAGTGTGTTATGAACCAAGGAGTATGGTTAATTCATCCTCTGCTCCTGAGGATCTCAAGTCAAAAGAAGCAACCCACCACCACCAACTTAGAAAAATTTAAGTTCTGGCCTAGAGCTTGGGGTCTTGCACCCCTTTATATATATCCCACCTTTAATTTGATTAAAGAGTTCACAGTCACATTTGGAAAAGTCAGTGTTTTGCTTAATAGGCTGTTGTGCCCAGAGGCTGTTGCTTTTTCGAAGTTAATATGAGAATGAATAAATTTAGTACTAGAGAAAAAATTATTCTGGCACTTGTGAAAGTGGTAAGGGAGCTTTATTCAGGGTTATTGCAATAGGGGAGAAGAGTGGGCTTGATTATGAATACAAGGACGATGGGGATTTTTAAAAATACTTATTTTAGTTTTCGCTGTGTTGGGTTTCAGTTGTGGCACATGGAATATTTTATTGGTGGGTGAGTTTCTCTCTAGTTGTGGCTCACAGGCTTGGTAGTTGTGATGCAGGCTTAGTTGCCCCGTGGCAGGTGAGATCTTAGTTCCCTGACCAGGGATGGAACCCACATCCCTTGCTTTGCAAGGTGAATTCTTTTTTTTTTTTTTTTTAAACTAATTAAATTCATTTATTTTTAACTGAAGGATAATTGCTTTACAGTATTGTGTTGGTTTCTGCCAAACGTCAGCATGAATCAGGCAAGGGAAATTCTTAACCCCTGGACCATCAGGGAAATCCCTGACAGTGGGGATTTGTAGCCAATAAACAGGGTAAAGGGGTTGATGTTGAAAAATCACTAAGATGAGACATCAAGGGTGGGTGGAGAGGTTTACTAAACTGACTTACTAGCATTCTTACTGAAGACAGGCCAGGGTGATCAGATATCTAGAGTAGGGATTCTCTCAACCAATTTAGCAGGATTCTTGCTAAAACTAGACTTGATAAGGATGGACACAGAGCCCAGGACTGACACCTAGCTGAGAGGAGGATTCAGAAGAGCCTGACTAAGGTTTGGTCAAGGAGACCCTGATCAAGTGACCTTGGTCACTGGGAGAGCCCTGTGCCTTGTCTGCCTTCCTTTTTATGGTATCTCCAACTCCTACCATGGTGCCTGGCAAATGGTAAATCCTAGTAAGTATTTATAAGAATGAATAGTGATGGACTTCCCTGTGGGTTGGGTGGTGAAGACTCTGCCTGCCAATGCAGGAGATGCAGGTTCCATCCTTGGGTTGGGAAGATCCCCTGGAGAAGGAAGTGGCAACCCTCTCCAGTATTCTTGCCTGGAGAATCCCATGGACAGAGGAGCCTGGTGGGCTACAGTCCATGGGGTCGCAATGAGTTGGATATGATTTAGCTACTAAACAACAACTGTGATAAGGATGGATCTTCCTGCAAGATTCTCCGGGGTCTGAGAGCCTCCCTGATGCGTGTTCACACTTACCCTTGGATGTGTGCTCCCCCAGAACTTGGACCCACTGGCTATGGGGCACTGCAGGCCTGGGGGCTGGAGGGGGCACTTGCTTGCTCAAGAAACAGAGGACATTGGAACCAGAAGGAGGAGCAATTCTGAGAGGTGTGTGGGAGTCTGATGGCCAAGACCTCAAACCCTTTAAAATTTAAAGTCTGGAAGGTCACCAAACCCTTTAAAATTGCTCCTGAAAATCTCAAGTTTGAGAGCCAATGATGCCAGAGCAAGTGCAAGTGTGACAGGAGAAAAGGGGAACCTGGGGCTTCCAACAGTTACTTAGACTCTGTGGTTCCCAACTTGCATCACATAGCAGGTTATGGTACTGTGGGTGCTGGCTGGGTTAGGGGTTGAGTGGAACAAGGGGCCTGTGGCCTGCTTGAGTGAGACCAGGAAGACCTCAGAATGCTGCCCGCTGCTGCCCTCCTCCTGTTACCGAAGAGCTTGTACTGCTTGCTGCATGACAGGCCAGTAAATTGAAAGGCAAGTTGTTGGGAAAAGGGATAGTGACTTTATTTGAAAAGCCAGCAGACTGAGAAGATGCTGGACTAGTGTCCCAAAGGATCATCTTTTTTTCCTTAGATTTGTTTTTGACGTGGACCATTTTAAAAGTCTTTATTGAATTTATTACAATATTGTTTCCATTTGATGTTTTGTGTTTTTTTGGCTACAAGGCATAGGGGATCTTAGCTCCCCGACCAGGGATTGAACCCACAGCCCCTGCATTGAAAGCTGAAGTCTTAACCAATAGACCACCAGGGAAGTCCCCCAAAGAATCATCTTACTTGGGTAAGATGACTTGGGTTAGAATCCAGGCTTTCTTTTATACTAGAGGAGGAGGGGGTATGTTGGTTATTGCAGACTTCTTTGTGTCAGAATATTTTGTTCTTGAAACTGTCCCTGTAGGTGTTTAAAGATCATGACTTTCCGGTAAACCTCCAACAAGACAAATGTTATTCTCTGTTCTGCAACTTTTTATCTCTGTGTGAATGGAAGTGTTATGCCTCTAAAGGTCGGAGCCTTGAGAATGGGCTGTCCTGTACATCCCAGGCTACATGCAGCATTCTTGTAGCGAAAGCAGTGGAATAGAAAGGTTAAAGTAAGAGAAACATTCAGAATGGAGTGGGATTTGTTCTTCCCTGTTCCATTCCCACCCTTCCCTCACTGCGTGTGTTCTTCAGAGGGGTTGCCTCGCCCACTCCACGTTAGCAGAACGTGGGGTCTTCTCCTGACCTCCTCCCCTCTGGGATGTCCCCTGGCTGAAGCTGTGCCTGCTTGGTCTCCTGTTCTCTTGGCTCCCATGCCAGACATACCTGGCTCTGGGGCATCTTTGTTTTTTGTTAACTAGATGGGCACCGGGGAAGCAATGTCAGAACCAACTGTGTCTGCAAATTCTGGCACAGGCAATGGCAAATAGGCTGTGTCCTTGTGTTCCGCAAGTTGTACTCGTCGTTTGGGTCCAGGGGTTGGTCTGGGGGCAGCTGATGTCTGCCTTCCCAGCTGATGTGCCGATCCCAGCCTCTTTCCTAGTATCCCCGTGCTCAGTCTCCCACCAGGGACAGGATGGGCCCTGCCACTTTCTCATCCATGTGTAGCCTCAGAGTGGTTCCACAGCTACCTACATCCTCCTCCCCTACAGTGCCTGGGTTCTTCTGGATCCAGACTGTGTGATGTTAATGACTGTGCTCAAGGCCAGGGAAGTGGAGTCCTAACATCTGCATGCTGGTAATAACTACAGTAATAAAAATAACAATTTTTACCATTGCCACTAGGCATTGTGCCCAGTGCTTTATGGACATTATTTCCTTTGATCCTCACAGCCACAGTAGGAAGTAGGAACCATTACTGTCCCGTCTTTATATTTGAGGATACTGTGGTTAGAAAGGTTAAACAGTTTGCCTGCAGTCTCATGAATAGATGAGGCGGAGTTTGGATCGGAACTGAGACTTTCTGACTCACAGGCATAGGCTTAACCATTCCACCATGTGGCGCCTTCTCTGTAACAGCAGTTGGCTTCTCATCCAGCCCCATCTTTATCTCTCCTGCTCTGATGCTGTGATCTGTGGCACCTCATTTCACACTCATGGCTCCATGTAGAGGTAGGGATGGTTGTTATTTCCATTTTCTGAATAAGAAAACCACAGCTTGGAGAAGTGAAGTGAGATAAGCCCAAGGTCACACAGCTAGTCTTTGCAGGGTCCAGACCCCACCGAGCCCTCCTCCAGGTGCGGGCTTCTTGCCTCTAAAGGGAACGCAGGAGGCAAGGAGTCAATGGTGGCCCACTTAGCGATGGTGAGGAGGGGGATGTGGGGCCGGCAGAAGTGGTACCCATGAGTGTGGAGCTGATGCTGCTTTCTTCCTGGGGGCTCAGGTGTGGCTTAGCAAACTTGCCCATAGCCGTTTAGAATCAGAGAATGGAACCTCTAGGATGCTTCCGCTGCTCCATGTCAGACATAAAAGCAGAACTAAACCGAAGCCATCTATGTTACAACCAGTAAAGCTGTTCCCATCCCCCTTCTCTCTCCCATCCCGTCAAGCTCCTGACTCTCAAAGATGTCCCCAAGGCTTGGGCAGTGGTTTGAAGGAATTACTCCTGTTGGGACAAGACATGGAGAAGAAGTTAAAAAAAAAAAAAAAACTGACTTCTTTCTAAATTAGAAGTATATTCTGAGCATGACTTTAGGGAACTTACAAGGCATGTGGTAAGTGTAAATGCCTGCTTCCCCAGGGAAGGTATTTATTTTGGGTTGGAAATGCTTCTGTTGGCTTCTTTCACACTAACCAACTTTCACTGATAGCGCTGAATGCCCTTCTCTCCTGGTAAACATCTTAGGTCACAGCAGCAACAATTTCAGGTATTTTGCAAGTGGAGTGTGTTGGTTTCCCAGGGTTGCCTGAACTAATTGCTACAAACTCGGTGACTCAGTAGGAATTTGTTCTTTCACAGTTCAGGAGGCTGAAAGTCTGAAGTCAGGGCATGTCCCTGCTCCCTCTGACAGCTCTAGGCGAGATCCTTTCCTGTGACTTCCAGCTTCTGACGGCTCCTAATCATCCCTGGTGCTCCTTGGTTTGTGGCTGCATCACCCCCACCCCCCATTTCTGTGTGGCCTTTTCTGTGTCTTATAAGGATGCTGTCACTGGCTTTAGGGCCCCTCATCTAGTATGACCTCATTTAAACTGATTATTTCTGCAGCGACTCTATTTTCAAATAAGGCCAAGGGGACTTCCCTGATGATCCAGTGGTTAAGAAAATGTCTTCCAATGCAGGGGACGTGGGTTTGATCCCTGGTTGGATCCCCCGTGCCACGGGGCAACTAAACCCGAATGCTACAACTACTGAGCGCATGTGCTGCAGCTACAGAAGCCCGCAGGCCACAGCAAGGACGCAGCCCAGCCAAAATTAAAAATAAAAAACAAAAAACAAAATAAGGCCACATTCTGAGGTTCAGCCTACAACATGGAGAAATCAAAAAAGAAGGTCTGCCCAGGTGGCCCTACTGCAGACAGGAGTCTGAACACATTCCTGGGTGAAAGAACTGTCCCTGTTGATAGATGGGTCAGTAGACAGAACTTCTGGGGGGACTCAGGTCATGTGCCCTCCCGTTAGAAAACTTTGGACAGCTTTTCTCGTGTCCAGTCACTCTCTGGGTCGGGTTAACCCAAAATCACCCTCTGGCTTCCTGGGTCTGACTAGCCAGGATTCCTGGTCTTTCTTCATACTGCCTCTGAGCACTGACTTTACCTTTGAGCGATTTAACGGCCTTGCAGGAAGGACCAGAAGGCCATCAGCTTGCCACCTGCTCCGCTGTGTGCACACGTGACACTGCTTTCACGCACACTGACCGGTCTCGTATCGTCCCTCTCGGTCACATCCCTTTGTTGGATTGTGAACCACAAGCAGCAAAGGCACTCAGTCCTGAGAGTCAGGGAGGGGCCACATCACCGATGGAGCAGTTGGGCTGAACGGGGTCTCACTCTCAGGGCTGCTTTGAGGAGTGGTTATTTGAGTCCCGAATAGGCAGGATTCTTGGTCAGTCCTGCTCTTGGCCCCATCCCCTCCCACTGTCTCTCTCAGTCACCGGGCTTTACCTGCCGTGGCCTTTCTGCACCTCACCCTTGAAGACCTTGTTCCCTGCTAGGGCCTCTGCAGCATGATAACTTCCTTCTCCTGGAACTTCCCGTGTCTGGCTCCCGATCTCTCAGTCTCTCAGCTGAGATGGCACCTCCTCCGAGAGGCCTTCCTTGACCAGCCCCCCAGTTCTGTGTCTCCATATCACCTTGTTCTTTCTTCACACAGCCTAGCATTTTCAGATTTTGTTTGTTTGTTTGTTGATTCGGTCTTCTGCCCTTGTCTGTGACGACAGAGACCTTGTCTTCTGGTTCACTGTTATATCGCAGAGCCAAAGACCAGTGTCAGGGACATCGTGGGTGCTTAGTGAAGAGTCTCTGGGGGCATCTTCAGTAACTCAGTACTTTCTTTTTAGGATTTCAAGTCACAGAGAGACAACTACTTGGAGTCTGTAGACAACTATGTGGTGCTACATGGAGCATTGGCTGATCAGAATTCAGAAACCGGGTCCTGGTGTGGGCTGTTGCTCGCCCACTGTGCTGTGGCCAGTGATTCATTCAGACGCTCCGCCTGGGGCTTGGTTTCCCAAACTCTACACTAGGGGGACATCCCCATCCAGTGCACAGAGTCCTTGTGCAGATGAAATGGTGCCGGGACATAATGGGATACAAATGTGAGACTGTGAGGCTTCAACCCGCGAAGATCTTTCAGAAGCCAGAGGATACCATGGAAGGAACACAGACAAGAGAATGTTCCAGAGAAAAGAGGCTTCTCCAAATGTTGAACTCTCTGACGGGGCAGCCCTGGGGACTTGTTAGTGAGTGGGGGTGGAATTTTCTCTCATTCTTACTCTTCCAGGAAGATTTTTGCCATAGTAGAGTATAGTTATTTTTAGCAAAATAACTCTTTCAGACAAGCAAGGTAACTTTTAATCTCCTAGTTATAAATGCTGTGGGCCTAAAGAAAGAAGGCTTCTTGAAATTCTTAGTAGAGGACTTTAGTAATTTCCTGCCCCTTGAGGTGGCTTCTCAGATGGCTCAGCGTTGAAGAATCCCCCTGCCCATTCAGGAGTTGTGAGTTCAATCCCTGGGTCAGGAAGAGCCCCTGGAGAAGGAAATGGCAACCCACTCCAGTATTCTTGCCTGAAAACTTCCATGGACAGAGGAGCCTGGAGGGCTACAGTCCATGGGGTCACTGAAGAGTCAGCCATGACCTAGTGACTGAACAATGACAAAGCCCCTTGAGGTGGGGCCAGGCTTCACCCCACCTGGGCATGTGGACTGATGGAATGGAGGCTGTCTAGAGTTAGGGCCAACCCATGCCTGGCCACAGGAGGGGCTCTAGTCCATAGTGAGGCTCCTCACAGAGTGAATTTTTGAATTTTTTGAAGCATAGTTGATTTACAATATTGTGTTAGTTTCTGGTATGCAGCCAAGTGATTTTATATATATTTGCTTTTTCAGATTACTTTCCATTATAGATTATTATAAGATATTGACTTTAATTCTCTGTGCTATACAGTAGGATCTTATTGTTTATCTATTTTACATATGGTAGTGTGTATATATTAATCCCACGCTCCTAATTTATCCTCCCCCTTCCCCTTTAGTAACCATAAATTTGTTTTCTTTGTCTGAAAGTCTGTTTCAGTTTTGTTGTTCAGTAGCTCAGTTGTGTCTAACTCTTTGCTACCCCATGAACTGCAGCATGCCAGGCTTCCCTGTCCTTCACCATCTCCTGGATTTTGCTCAAACTCATGTCCATTGAGTTGGTGATGCTATCCAACCATCTCATCCTCTGTCACCCTCTTCTCTTCTGCCCTCAATCTTTCCCAGCATCAGTGTCTTTTCCAATGAGCTGGCTCTTTGCATCAGGTGGCCAAAGTATTGGCGCTTCAGCTTCAGCACCAGTTCTTCCAGTGAATATTCAGAGTTGGTTTCCTTTTGGATTAACTGGTTTGATCTCCGTGCTGCTCAAGGGACTCTCGAGTCTTCTCTAGCACCACAACTCGAAGTCATCAGTTCTTACACACACACACACAACATTTTCTTTATCCATTCATCTGTTGATGGACATTAAGTTTGCTTTACTGTCTTGTCTACTATAAATAGTGCTGCTATGAACATTGGAGCTCATGTATCTTTTCAAGATATATGTCTTTCCCAGATATATGTCCAGTAGTGGGATTGTAGGATCATATGGTAGTTTTATTTTTCCTTTTTAAAGGAAATTCCATACTGTTTTCCATATTGGCTGCACCAATTTACATTCCCACCCATAGTGTAGGAGGGTTCCCTTTTCTTCACATCCTCTCCAGCAGTTAAAGAATTTTTAATGATGGCCATTCTGACTGGTATGAGTTATGATTTTGATTTGCATTTCTCTAGTAATTAGTGATGTTGGGCATCTTTTCATGTGTCTGTTCACCATCTGTATATCTTCTTTGGAGAAATGTCTATTTAGGTCTTCTGCCCATTATTTTATTTTATTTTATTTTTATATTGAGCTGTATCAGCTCTTTATGTATTTTGGAAATTAATCCCTTGCTGGTTGCATCATTTGCAAATATTTTCTGTCAGTCAGTGGGTTGTCTTTTCATTTTGTTGATGGTTTCCTTGGCTGTGCTAAAGCTTGTAAGTTTGATCTGATTAGGTCTCTTTCTCTTGTTAAAAAAATTTATTTTGCCTTAGGAGACTAAGAAAGCTTTGCTCTAAGAAAACATTGTTCTAAGAAAGCATTGCTGTGGTTTATTTCAGAGACTGTTTTGCGTATGTTCTCTTCTAGGAATTTTATGGTGGCAGGTCTTCTTTAATTGGCCATGGGTATGAGGATTCATTTCTGAGCTCTCTATTCTGTTCCATGGAGCCATGTATCTGCTTTTGTGCCAGTACCATGCTGTTTTGATGAGTGTAGCTTTGTATATTATCTGAAGCCTGAGTAGGTTACGCTTCTAGCTTTGTTCTTTTTCCTCAAGATTGCTTTGACAATTCTAGGTCTTTAGTGCTTCCACAAATTTTAGGATTATTTGTTGTAGTTCTCTGAAAAATGTCATGGGTGCTTTTATAAGGATCACATTAAATCAGTAGATTGCTTTGGGTAGTATGGCTATTTTAACAATATTAATTCTTCCAAAAGTCTGTGAATTGTTGACTCATTATCCTGGGCCCCGAGGGTGCTGGGAAGAGCTGGAGGGTTTGGGTCAGGACCTTTGGGAATGAGTTAGCCTTAAGCCTAGTGGTGGCAAGGACAGGGCTCAAGGTTCGCAGAGACAGCTTCACATCTGGAGTGTTTCTCTGCTTGGACCTCCCTCCCTTTTTGGACATCTCTGTGGACTCATTGGGCCCCTGGCTCTGCACCTCCTGGAGCCTCCACTCTGCACACAACCAGGTGCTGGCATCTGACCTTCTCTCCCTCTTGAGCAGCATCTCCCACACAGCACAGTCCCAGGCAAGGTCATAGACAGCCTGGTTGGCTAGAATGTTTGTCATGCAGCTGGTGGAAGAGCTGCTTCTCTTGCTTTGTCTCCACTGTCCTGCTGCTGCCTTATCTAGTCTTTTCTGTGTTCACTCAAACTTCCATCTCAAAAGCTTAGCAGGAGAACAAGGAAGGAAGATTCCCTATACAAGAAAGTGAAATAAGCAGTGAAGTGGCTCTGAATATTAATTCAACCTATAAGTTTGACAACATTGATGAAACTGGCTAGTTTTTAAGTCACACACTATCCAAGCTCATGTGATAAGGAATAACCTGATAGTCCTAAATCTGTTAAAGAAACTGAATATTTAGTTAAAACTTTCCCTTGTGAAAACTCTAGGTTTTAGGAAAAAACTTAAGAGAAAATCTTTGTGGTCTTAGGAGTTCTCAGATCCAGCACCAAAAATACAATCAATAAAAGAAAAACTGATAAATTGGATAAACTGATAAATATTAAAATGAAAAACTTTTGCTCAGAGACATAGCCTGTTAAGAATGAAAAGACATGATACAGAATAGAAGAAAATATTTGCATATGATACAAATGAACTTATTTACAAAACAGAGACAGACTCATAGACAGGTAACAAATTTATGGTTACCAAAGGGGAAGGTGGGGAGAGGGATAAATTAGCAATTTGGGATCAGCAGATGCAAACTGCTACATATAAAATAGATAAACAATACTGTCCTACCTGTAAAGCACAGGGAACTATTTTCAATATCTTGTAATAAACCATAATGGAAAGAAATATGAAAAAAGCATATATCTATATATGTATAACTGAATCACTTTACACCAGAAACTAACACAACATTGTAAATCAACTGCACTTCAATTAAAAATTTTTGAAAATTTCAATTTGCATAACTGACAAAGGATTTGTATCCAGAATATACTGGATCATCAAAAATCATCAATAAGAAAACAAAGAGATCAATTTTTAAAAAGTTGGGCAAGTGATTTGAACACACACGTCACCAAAGAAGATATACATGTGACCATTAAGCCCATGAACAATTGCTCAACATCATTAATTATTGGAGATATGAGATATCTCTATATTTCTATTGTCATGGCTAAAATAAAAGAAACCCAAACTGACAATACTAAGTTTTGGTGAGGATGTGGAGTGATTGGAACTCCTGTATGTTGCTAGTGGGAATACAAAATGGTACAGCCACTTTGGAAAATAGTTTCTCCATTTCTTAATATAAACATACAGTTAGTTGCCACATGAACCAGCAATACACGTCCTATTTACTCAAGAAATTCGAAAACACATTTACATGAAAACTGTTATGCAAATGTTTATAACAGCTTTATTCATAACTGTAAACAACTGGAAAAACCCACATGTTCTCTCTCTCTTTTTTTAAAGAAGTTATTTATTTGGCTGTGGTGGGTCTTAGTTGCAGCACGTGGGATCTTCAGTCTTTGTTGAGGCATGCGGGCTCTTTAGTTGTGGCATTCCAATTCTTAGTTGCGGCACATGGGGTCTAGTTCCTTGACCAGGGATCGAACCCAGGCCCCCTGTATGAGAGCCTGGAGTTTTAGCCACTCTACCACCAGGGAAGTCCACCACATGTTCTTTAACAGGTGAATAAGTAAACAAACTTTGGTCATCTCTCTAATGGAACACTACTCAGCAACAAAAAGGAGCAAGGTAATGATATAGCTGGGTTGCAGCGGGGAGCAGAGGCTCATATAAGCTGGTCTTTGGATACAGCTGAATTAAACTGTCATCCTTTGATCATGGCATTGTCATCATGCTTTTCTCATCGTCCATCCCTGAGGCTTTTGGCTTGGCTCCAGATAGAAATCTGTGGCACCAAAGGGCTCCACTACGCTGTACTGAGCCTTCTCTTCTCAGATACCGGCCAGGAGGCTGGGAGTGCTAGGAACTAGTGCTAAGAAGAGGGTAACCCAAACCTCATGGCTCTGGGAAGCTTTGTTTTTGTTCCATGGAGATAGGTGCTCATCCCACCTGTCCTTGGACTCTGTTTCCTTCTCTCTGTGTGTACTGGAAGGTAGGATGACTTAATGGTAACTGTGTAGGTTTTAGTGTCAGAGAGGCTTTGGTTTAAATCCTGGCCCCAAAGCAATGATCTTGGACAAGTAATTTAATCACTTTTGGTCTCAGTTTTTTAATTTCTGAAATAGGGACAAGACCAGTACTTATCTCATGGGGTGGCTGAAGACTTAAATGATAAAAAGCACGTATAGTGTGAAGCCTAGAGCCAACATGTAAACAGGCACAATAAATGGTAGATATTATTATAGTTGTCTTGTTAATAGTACTTATCACCTTATAACATGATGATCTGTTTACATGTTTGCCTTCTTTTCTAGACCAGGGACTTGTTGAGGACAGGAACTATATCTTGTTGATTTTTGTACCTGCAGGGACTAGCCCGGTGCCTGTGGGTAAAAGGTGCTCACTGAATGTCAAGTGAATGGATGGATTGTTTAGTTAGTAGTTAGCTGAGGGAGGGGATACTGAAAGCCTTTCTGTCCATTACCATCACCATTATCACAAAGCACCCAGGAAATAATTGTTATCTCATGGAGCTTGAAGGCATAAGCTTCACTCTGGCCTTGCTTTTTTCATACCTTCCTTCAAGTCGGGTCCTCAGATGGGCTGTGGTTGCCTGCTCTCAGACTCACTCAGCAGCTTGAAACCCCCTGGGGCTCCTCTCTAGCTGCTTCAAGCATCAGCTGCCTTTGTTCCCTTCAGCCCGGACCCACATCCCTTCACTTAGATAGGGAGAAGGCTGGAGGCAGGTGTGTCTTCATTTACAGCGGTCATGTGGGGCTTGATCCCTTTTCTGAATGGGCTGCCAGCCTCTTTGGGGAGCTTATATGTGCTGTACCAACAGTAATGGGGTTCTAACGCCACCCAGAGACTCTTAGTTGACTAGATTAAACCTGATGAATTGTCTTTATAATTAGGTACATAATGAGTGGAATACTTGCTTATGTCAGCCTCCTGGGATCTAGGAGGGAGATCTTCAGGCTCTGCCCTCGGTTCTGTTCAGTTTGCATTTATATCAGGGGATACAGATGTATATGTTGAGCACATTATGTCCATTGAAATTTGTAGTTTGGAGACATATCTCAACACATTGGACCAATAGGGAGGAACTAAAAGGGATAAATGTCAGTTCGTGCTTTTAGGCATCAATAATCCAGTAATGGGCATGCGTAATGAAGTGGGTTTAGTTTAAATGAAACACATAAAAAAGACCTGGGCTATAATGCAATGCAAGTTCAGTATGAAACCAGGAATGTGATGTGTCTACAAAAAGGTTACTGCTATCAGGTCACATTAACAGAGGTACAGTTTACAGAACAGAGGAGGTGAGTGATGCTTTTAGTCTCTGAGCCAACTGACCTCGCCTTGAGTGTGGTGTTTAGTTCTGACAGTCATGTTTTAGTAAAGGTGTTTACAGCTGTGATGTGAGTGAAGGGCAATCAGAAGGGTGAGGTAATTTAGTTCCAGTTAATGGCCACCCACTCCAGTATTCTGGCCTGGAAAATTCCATGGACTGTATAGCCCATGGGGTCACAAAGAATCAGACACGACTGAACGACTTTAAAAAGATATACATATATATATATACACATATATATATATAATGGTTGGAGAGATTTAGCCTGAAGAAGAAAGATTTGCTGGGTTCACCATAGCTGGCAATACTGATAGGGATTCCTTGTGGAAGAGGGATTCAATGATCCTCTGTCTCTAAAGCGATGCTTTACAATAGAACCTTCTGTGATGGTGGAAATGTTTTATATCTATGCTGTTTAACAGCTACTAGAAAGATGTGATTTTAAGCAATTAGAATGTGGGAACTGAATTTTAAATTTAATTTTAACTAATTAAAATTAAAACAGCCGAATGTGGCTACCATATTGGACAACATGCAGCTCAGAGGAGAAATAAAAGAATAGAACAGAGGTTAGCAAATTTTTTTTCATTAAAGAGCAAGATAGTAACTATTTTGAGCTTTGCTGCCCATATGGTTTCTGTTGCAGCTATTCAACTCAGCCATTGTAGTGTAAGAAAATAGACCATGTATAAAAGAATCCGTTCC
This sequence comes from Cervus canadensis, assembly GCF_019320065.1. Classification (NCBI taxonomy): domain Eukaryota; kingdom Metazoa; phylum Chordata; class Mammalia; order Artiodactyla; family Cervidae; genus Cervus; species Cervus canadensis. Next base: position 51,199,044 of record NC_057398.1, on the reverse strand, counting down.
AATGAAACATTATCGATGGACACTGAAATTTGAAATGATCTAATTGTAATGCATCACAAAATATTATTTTTAAATTTTTTTCTGTTATTCTAAAGATATAAAAACTATTCTTAGCTCACAGGTTGTACAGAAATGAGTGGCCAGCTAGATTTGACCTGCGGGCTGTGGTTTGCTCACACTGACTTAGCATGTGGGTGGAAACCTTAGGGAGTTATATGTGAGTTTAGTTAAGGAACATAATGATTAATTAGAGGTAGCCAGGGAAAGAAGGAGAGTCTTCAGTAAGTGGTGAGTTTCTTGTTACTAAAGCTTCAGGTATCAGCTGGATAATGAACTATCTGGCAAGGGATGATACAGAAATGTGTCTCTCTAATATTACTTACACTAAAATTCCCTCCTAATTCTGTAGGAGTATTAAAACCAGAATGACATATGACTGCGCTAAAATCATACCTGCTTTTTTAAGGGAAACAAGTCATTTTTCCTCACTTGGTACTTACTCTCAGCCCCCTGCTGCTGGAACAGGGACTATTTTTGGACAGGGGCACCAGCTTCATTGTTTCAGCAATTCTCCCGAGTGTTCGGGGACGCCTGGGATGTGCCTTCCTGGGGGAGCTGGTTTGTCCATTTGTGTGCAGCCCAGGAAAGGTCCTGAGACCTTCACATCCTAGGAGAGGACACCTTGCTGGCTGTACACACCTGGGGACAAGGTGGTCGGGGTTAGGAAGTGTCCCTTCTAGCTAGTTCTTTCTGTGGCTGGGTCATGCCTCATTCTGTGACTGGAGAAGGTCACTTCTAATATTCTCCCCTCTAGACAGATGGGGAAACCGTTGCTCTCTGGGGACCTTTGAGTCTGTCCAGAATGACCTTGATGCCTTGATTGTCCAGGAGCTGATCGTCCAGCCTTTGGATGGCTAAAGATTCAATTGTTTCTAGTACTGTCAACTCTGCTTTCTTAATTTTCTCTTCTCTCTTTTGCCTGACTTCTATCCATTTAACTTCTAATCGGCATCTCTGCCAGAATAACCAAAAGTAAAAAATAGACAACTTTTTCCTTCAGGAGAAAATGGAAAGTGCTGGTTTGAAGTTTTAATTTTGTGTGTATGTACCTTTATCCAAAGCCCAGCCTGCTCTCGCCGTAACAGAGTTTTCTCTACATTTTTGTGAAGCACAGGAAACTTAAAAAACCCTTTATTTTGGGGATTTTAAAAATTGAGATATTTGACATACAACACTGAGTACCTCTAAGGTGTACAGTGTGTAGATTTGGTACATTTGTGTTACCATATGGTGGCCACTTTAGCCTTGACTAACAGCTCTAGCCCATCACAGTTACCATTTTTCCTAGTACTGGAAACAATTAAGATCTAGTCTCTTAGCAAGTATAATGTTTATAATACAATTTTGTTGTCTATTGCCACTGTACAGTGTATTCGGTCTCCAGGACTTATTTATCTGCTATTTTAAATATGTACCCTTAAACAACGTCCCTCTCATTCCCCATGTAGGGGATTTTCAGGCATATACAATGTAGACAGGAGAGTACAGTCAACCCCAAGTGTCCATCACCAGCTTTGACAGTGACTCCTGGCCAGGGTTGTGTCCTTGGCACCCCTCTCCTGCCTCCTGAGTTGTTTCGGACCACATCTATAGGAAGCTTTCCACGTGGTGAACTGACTCATCTTTGCACTAACATCTTGACTCTGTGTTTTCCATTTCAGATAATTGCCTTTGATGAGTTAAGAACGGATTTTAAGAGCCCCATCGACCAGTGCAACCCTGTTCATGCGGTAAGTAGTGGGTGCCGGGGACTGGAAGGGTGGTGTCACCCCAGGCCACCCAGGGCCTGTGAAGGAGGGTAAGGTTTTGATGAGTAGGGTGAGTGAAGCACAGACTTGGCCCTGGCTGCACCTCCATGCATGGTTCAGGGCGGTAGTCCCTGAGGCCACAGAGGTCTCGACTTATCCTGAAAAGTCAAGTATAGCAGTCCCAGTGCCCGGGTGGGAAAGCTCTCTGTGCTGTGGCTGTGGAGTCCTCACAGCCCCGTGTGAGTGGGTCTTGAACAGGGAGAGAGGCTCCAGGCTGTCCATCATGTTGGCGGATGTGGGAGCATCACTGTGGTCATCCCCACTCTGTACTTTGCCAGGTTTCTCAGAGGGAAACTTGCAGGGGGTTGACATGCGCAGCTCATTTCACTGTATCCATCACCCCAGGAACATTCGTCTCCGGGGGGGCTCTCTGGGCTTGGGGTCAGTTCACCTCCCCCTGGGAACCTGATGCAGTCCAGTTGTCTGGCCCCGGTTCAGAATGTGAGAAACCCCCCGCGCCTGCTGCTCCCTGAGTCCTGCTGCTCTGTCTGGCTCGTCAGGCCATGACCACTGCTTCCACGTGCCTGGAGTGGATGTAGAAAGAAGGCTCGATGTGAGCAGGGAAAAGGACCTCATGTTTGCAGAGTCGGGTGGGTGCTGGCTATCCGCTCCCTGGCTCAGTGCAGCCCACGTCCCAGAGCCGGGCACCAGCCAGGCCTGTACAGAGCCTTTTCCAGACTCTTCTGGACCAGAACTCAAAGGATGGCGCTCATAGTTCATGCCGGTCTGTCTCTCAGTCTGAGCTCAGTGACCCTGCATTGTGTTGAACTTCCCTCCAGGCCCTGGTTTCCAGGGCTAAGGCAAGTTTTTGTTTGAAGAGTTCTGTTGATAGTTTCAGTTAAAAGTTGTAGAGTGAATGCCAGGATTTACTAGTGTGACTATACATATGTATATATATAGCATATATCCGTGTGAATATTAATCTGGAAGGCTTTAGTGACATCATTTAGTGACATAATTCTTTAGTGACAGGGACAAAGAGGTCTGTTCTCCTTAGCTGCAGGCCCCCTGAAGAGAGTTGTGTTCTTCGGGAGGTACTAAAAGACCCAGGGAATAGACTTTGGTACAGGGTTATTATTGGATTATTAGTTAACAGTTATTATTGTTAAATTTTGGGTGGGTTTTATTACATTCCAACAACACAAGAGAAGACTCTACACATGGACATCACCAGATGGCTTATACTGAAATCAGATTGGTTATATTATTTGCAGCCAAAGATGGAGAAGCTCTATACAGTCAGTAAAAACACAGCTGACTGTGGCTCAGATCATGAACTCCTTCTTGCCAAATTCAGACTGAAATTGAAGAAAGTAAGGAAACCCACTAGACCATTCAGGTATGACCTAAATCAAATCCCTTATGACTATACAGGGGAAGTGAGAAGTAGATTTAAGGGACTAGATCTGATAGACAGAGTGCCTGATGAACTATGGACGGAGGTTTGTGACATTGTACAGGAGACAGGGATCAAGACCATCCCCATGGAAAAGAAATGCAAAAAGGCAAAATGGTTGTCTGAGGAGGCCTTAAAAATAACTGTGAAAAGAAGAGAAGAGAAAAGCAAAGGAGAAAACGAAAGATATACCCACTTGAATGCAGAGTTCCAAAGAATAGCAAGGAGAGATAAGAAAGCCTTCCTCAGCGATCAATGCAAAGAAATAGAGGAAAACAATAGAATGGGAAAGACTAGAGATCTCTTCAAGAAAATGAGAGATACCAAGGGAACATTTCATGGAAAGATGGGCGTAATAAAGAACAGAAATGGTATGGACCTAAGAGAAGCAGAAGATATTAGGAAGAGGTGGCAAGAGGACACAGAAGAACTATACAAAAAAGATCTTCACGACCCAGATAATCACGATGGTGTTATCACTCACCTAGAGCCAGACATCCTGGAATGCAAAGTCAAATGGGCCTTAGGAAGCATCACTACGAACAAAGCTAGTGGAGGTGATAGAATTCCAGTTGAGCTATTTCAAATCCTAAAAGATGATGCTGTGAAAGCACCGCACTCAATATGCCAGCAAATTTGGAAAACTCAGCAGTGGCCACAGGACTGGAAAAGGTCAGTTTTCATTCCAATCCCAAAGAAAGGCAATGCAAAGAATCTTCAAACTACCACACAATTGCACTCATCTCACATGCTAGCAAAGTAATGCTCAAAATTCTCCAAGCCAGGCTTCAGTAATATGTGAACCATGAACTTCCTGATGTTCAAACTGGATTTAGAAAAGGTAGAGGAACCAGAGATCAAATTGCCAACATCCGCTGGATCATCGAAGAAGCAAGAGAGTTCCAGAAAAACATCTATTTCTGCTTTATTGACTATGCCAAAGCCTTTGGCTGTGTGCATCACAACAAACTGTCAAAAATTCTTCAAGAGATGGGAATACCAGGCCACCTTACCTGCCTACTGACAAATCTGTGTGCAGGTCAAGAAGCAATAGTTAGAACTGGACTTGGAACGGCAGACTGGTTCCAAATCGGGAAAGGAACATGTCAAGGCTGGATATTATCACCCTGCTTATTTAACTTATATGTAGAGTATATCATGAGAAGTGCTGGACTGGATGAAGCAAAAGCTGGAATCACAAGATTCCAGATCACAAGCACAAGATTGCAGGGAGAAATATCAATAACTTCAGATATGCAGATGACACCACCCTTATGGCAGAAAGGAAAGAACTAAAGAGCCTCTTAATGAAAGTGAGAGAGTGAAAAAGTTGGCTTAAAAGTCAGCATTCAGAAAACTAAGATCATGGCATCTGATCCCATCACTTCTAGGCAAATAAACGGGGAAACAGTGGAAAAAGTGACAGACTTTACTCTTTTGGGCTCCAAAATCACTGCAGATGGTGACTGCAGCCATGATTAAAAGATGCTTGCTCTTTGGAAGAAAAGTTATGACCAAATTTAGTATATTAAAAAGCAGAGACATTACTTTGCCAACAAAGTTCCGTCTAGTCAAAGCTATGGTTTCTCCAGTAGTCATGTATGGATGTGAGAGCTAGACTATAAAGCTGAGCACTGAGGAATTGATGCTTTTGAACTGTGGTGTTGGAGAAGACTCTTGAGAGTCCCTTGGACTGCAAGGAGAGCCAACCAGTCCATCCTAAAGGAAATCAGTCCTGAATGTTCATTGGACAGACTGATGCTGAAGCTGAAGCTGAAACTCCAATACTTTGGCCACCTGATGCGAAGAACTCACTCATTTGAAAAGACCCTGATGCTGGGAAAGATTGAAGGTGAGAGGAGAAGGGGACGACAGAAGATGAGATAGTTGGATGGCATCACCGACTCAATGGACATGAGTTTGAGTAAACTCCGGGAGTTGGTGATGGAGAGGGAGGCCTGGTGTGCTGCAGTCCATAGGGTTGCAGATTCTGACATGACTGAGCAACTGAACTGAACTGAACCGAAGAAACTATATATATATATATATATATACATATATATCCAATGGTGATTTAGTCGCTAAGTCATGTCCAACTCTTGAGACCCCATGGACTGTGGCCCACCAGGCTCGTCTGTCCATGGGATTCTCCAGGCAAGAATACCAGAGTAGGTTGCCATTTCCTTCTCCAAGGATTATTCCTGTGTCTCCTACATTGCAGGCAGATTCTTTACCACTGAGCCAGGGAAGCCCCGTATAGAGACACATACACACATATATATAAAACCCATAATTCTCATAACTCTTTGAGGCAGGTATCATTTGCCCAATTTAGGCTCTTAACCAAGGAGCAGTGAAGTCAGAATTGGAACCCAGGTCTGCTTGTGTTCTTACCACTTACTCTATGTTGTAGAAAAAGAGATAGATATGATTCTTTAAATACCTGTTTTTATAATCTTTTGATTCTGTGAAACAGACCCTACCCTTTCCAAGTCAACAGTGTGAAGCAGAGTTTTGTGGCAAATTGGAAGAATCCTTAAGATCTGCTTTAAAACTTACCCTGTCTTGTGAAACTTGTCATTATTTAAAATTCATTTTGTTTCCATCTTCCAGCCTCACCACCCGCCAGGGGTAACTTGGCTCCTCCAGGCCTGAAAGGGTTGCACCCTGGGCCTCCTTTCATTCTGGATGTTTTTTTGTTTGGCACCAACATCACACACCTGGCCCGTCAACATCGACCAGGTGCGTGGAGCCGCTCTAGGCTTAGAGGGTGCTTCTGTTTGGAATGTCAGGGAGTCAAGAGCCTGTTTTGCTTCCTCCTGGTGGCTTGGGCTCAAATTAGGAAGTGGCTCACTTGGAATACCCAGAGTTTCTTGTGTCCTGCCCCTCAAATCCATCATGTGAATTCAACATCAGGGTGCAAGAGAGTCGGTGAAACCATGAGACAGGTTCGCGATGCCCATTTCCATCTTACCTTGGCAGTTTCCTTAGTTTCGGCAGAACAAAGAAAATTAGGACCAGTGTATGTCCAACGGGAAGCTTCTGCACAAGGTCAGTGCCAGGACAGGACCTGCACAAGGACAGAATGCTCAATAACTGTTTGTTGCTGAACGAATGAATGACTGTCGAAGGGCGAGGTTGCATAGCAGAGAAGCTGAACCTCAACTCTTTATTCCTACTATGAAAGCCACATTTGTTCACAGATATAGAAAACAAATTTATGCTTACCAGGGGTGGGGAAGAGGGGGGATAAACTGGGAGACTGGGATTGACATATACACACTGCTATGTATAAAATAGGCTTCCCTGATGGCTCAGTTGGTAAAGAATCCACCTGCAATGCAGGAGACCCCAGTTCGATTCCTGGTTTGGGAAGATCCCCTGGAGAAAGGAAAGGCTACCCATTCCAGTATTCTGGCCCGGAGAATTCCATGGACTATATAGTCCATGGGGTCACAAAGAGTCGGACAAGACTGAGCAACTTTCATGTTCATATATAAATGATAATTATTAAGGACCTACTGTATAGCACAGGGGACTCAATATTTGTAGTAATGTGGGAAAAGAATCTTAAAAAGACTGGATATATGTATGTATATAACCGATTCCCTTTATTGTACACCTGAAGCTAACATAGCATTGTAAGTCAACTATACTCCAATAAAAGTTTAAAAAAATAAAGCCATACATCTAATCAGTTAATGAATTAATTAAGGAGTCTGGGCCCCAAAGGCCAGACATCTTATAGACAGAGTAAAGCCCTTAGCTTTGTAAAGGACTCCTGTTTGATATTTTTTAAAGCCCTAATGGAAGAGCATTAGGCACATTCCCCCTGGATTTTATGATGTTACTCCCTGGCAGGAACTTAAAATTTGGATGCCTCATTTAACTCATCTTTAAGCTCTCTCGGCCCCCGTGGTGTCTCTGCAGCAGCGTCTCAGGCTCAGGTGGCTTGACAAACTGCTTCACTGGTTGCTAATTGTAGTCCTGGACAAATGTGTGTTACAAACAGTTGCTGATTGGTGTGGAGTATTTATAAATGAACATGCATGAGGTCCACTGGTTCTTTAGATTTACGCTCTAAATACTGTTGGACCCTTTGGTTCACCACCAGCCCCTGCTTCCAGCCAGTGGGAAGAGGAGGAATGGTTTGTTTTTACTCTTGGTTTCTCATGGTAACCCTTCCCCTTTCCTTTTATCAGTGGGACATTTAATATCACTGTAAAGTAAGGAGAAATGTCTTTCAGAGGATCTGGCTTGCTGGAGAAAGAGCTAGCGTGTGTCCTGAACCCCTCTCTTTCATTCTTGGAATCTCACGTCTTTTCACACATTCTCCGTTTAGGCAGCCTTGATACCCAGCTGTGTGTGTGTATGTTTGCTTGTACACGTGCAAGCACACACGTGTGTTGAGGAGGATGTGGTCTGTCTTCCTAGCCACGTGGACGCTAATATGTGCTGATGTAGGCTCTTTCCTCTGGGCTTAACGGATGCACAGGAATTGCTATATTTGTGATTTAATTAGAGAAATTGAAGTGGCCCAGCCACCTGTCTTCTTGCGATCCAGGAGGAGCCTCATTATCATCACGTCTGCCACAACCAAATTGCCTTGGTAATGAAGCACCGGGAGATGCCACAGCTGTGTTCAGGGTGGCCTCAGAGATCACAGAAGTCACTGCGGGAAAGGGGAGTCAACATTCAGTGTGTGAGCCAAGCATCATCACCTGCCCACCCCTGGGGCATTTTTCCATGGCAGTGAGCCAAACTCCAGAGATGGCCATCTTGAAAAATTCTTAGCCTGGGGGCACTGCTGGTGTCTAATTGAGTGGGAAGATTGCTTCCTCTAAATACAGTCACTTTAGAAAAATAAAGTCAAGGGCAGAGAGCTTCCCCACCTTACACACTAATCAGGCACATAAGCTCTTCGAGACTTGAATGGGAAGCCCTCCAGGGGGCCTGACTCCAGGCTTCAGGACATTCATGAGCACGGGGTCCCTGTTCTTTAGTTTGACTGTCTTACAGAGACACGGAGGTTGTAGGAAAAATAAATAAAGAAACCTGTGCTGCACTGAAAAGAAAGCTGAACCCATGCTGTTTGCTGGGGAAGTTGGGTTAAGAGCAAATAACTGTGACAAGGTAGATAGAGAAAAGTTTGAAACTCTTATTTCTTTCAGTTTTATTAAGATATAATGGACACACAGCAGTATATTTAGTTTCAGGTGTATGGCATAATGACTTGACTTGCACATGTTGCAAAATAATTGGTTAACATTGCAAAATAAATGGTTAGCATCCATCATGTCATATAGATGTGAAAGAAAAATATTTTCCTTGTGATGATTTTTGGGATTTATTCACTTAGCAACTTTCAAGTATGCCATGTAGCATGTTAGCTATAGTTATTATGTTATACTTTACATCCTATTATTTGTCTTATAACTGGAAGATTTTGACTTTTGACCGCCTCATCAAATTCCCTCTCTACCTCTGGTAACTCAAATCTGATCTCTTTTTTCTATGAATTTGTCTTGTTGTTCTTATTGTTTTGTTTTTAGATTACGCATATAAATGAGATCATACAGTATTTGTCTTTCTCTGATATTTCATTTAGCATAATGCCCTTGAGGTCTGTCACCAATGGCAAGGTTTCCTTTTTATGACTGAATAATATCCCATTATTCATGTGTATACCACAACTGCTTTATCCATTCATCTGTCAATGGACACTTAGGTTATTTCTATGTCTTGGCTACTCTAAAAAAGCTGTTATGAACATAATGGTGCAGATATTTCTTCAACATAGTAATTTTGTTTCCTTTGGATATATCCAGAAGTGGAATGCATGTAGCACTTCTATTTTTAATTTTTTGAGGAACCTCCATACTGTTTCCCATAGTGACTGTACCAATTTACACTCCCACCAACAGTGTAGGAGGGTTCATTTTTTTTCCCCACAGCCTCACCAACACTTGGTATCACTTGTCTTTTTGATGCTAGTCATTCTAACAGATGTGAGGTGATATCTCATTTCAGTTTTAATTTGGATTTTCCTGGTGATTAGTGAGATTGAGCACCTTTTCATGTGCCTGGTGGCCATCTGTATGTCTTTGGAAAACTGTCTATTCAGATCCTCTGCCCATTTTTAATTGGTTTATTTGTGTTTTGTTTTTGTTGTTGTTCTTGAGTTGTATGAGCTGAAATTCTTCTTAGCAAAAGGTCAGAGCTTGAAGGCCATGGCTGGGAGGGGTGTGTGGTGGACTCTGCCTCCTCCACTAGGGGCTGAATGTAGCGTTTCTCGTGTTTTTCCAGCAGAAGACCTAACCTCCCCTCTCTTTTCTTTCTTGTGCCTCCTGATAGAGGGAGCGGCTGAGGAACATTGAGCGAATATGCTTCCTTCTGCGAAAGGTCAGTGCAAGTGCCCCATGCCAAAAGGGTGGATGGTCACATGGTCATGGGTGGTTACACAGTGAAAGGGACTGGTAAGGCTGAATGCCTGCTTCGGTCCCTGTCTCCCCACAGAGGCAAATGATGGTGGGGGAGAAGGGGGTGGGAACAAGTGATCAGTTCTTTGGAAACCTCCAGAGACAAGAGGCACTAATTAAAAGGGGTGGCCATCAATCAAGGTGTCAGGACAGCACTGGGTATTTGCAAGTGCCCTCTGGTTGGATTTTGAGGTTCTTTATCTTTGCTTGATGATGGATGGCCTTTACAGCTGATAACTGCTTCACAGCCTTTGTTCCCTGTCTGATGCTGGGCTCAGAAATGCTCCCGCCTGGCTCAGCCAAGTTTTTAACTGGTTGTTGGGTTTCATTTGAGGTTTCAACCTGCCACTCAGCTTTGCAGTTTGATTGACAGCGTCATCAGGAGCGTTGGAGGGGTGGGATGGGAGATGTTATTAAAGGGGGAGCCAGGCATTCAGAGAGTTTCTCTGAATGAATGATCAGTAGGTCACAGCTGCCCTCAGTGCATTCAGAAAGCACACGTGTGCACGCATATTCATGTATGCATGTACGGCTTAAGCTTAGTATTTAGCAGGGTTCTATGATGTAGCTGGAAGACCCCTGTGACAGAGAGATCAGTCTGCCACTCTCCAGTAAGGAAAGCATGTACTTTTTGTAGTGAAGTGTGGAGAACAGCAACTTGCATGTAAAACTTGCATGTCCATTACCTTGAGCCAAGGGACATCCCTGGTCTCTATTCAGAGTGGATGAGGTACAGGCTGTAGGAAAGCCACCTGTCCACCCAAAAGGAGTTTTTGAGCCTTATGTGAATAGGAGAGAAACCAAATGCCATGCCAACATTGATGGAAGGGAAACAATTTGCAAGCTTTTGATTTTTTCCCCTATATTTCAATAATGACGCCTTTCATTGGGAGAGAGAGCTTAATCAAGAAGGCAGTTATTTTTCTAGCTAATTACTCGTCCTTTACCATTTTTCAAGAAACTCAGTATGTCAGGGTTCCGCATCTGCTATGACACAGCAGGGAAGTAAGCTCAGATAATGGAAATACTAGTGATCCAAGGAATAAAGAATGATTAAGAAAATAACATATGACATTTGGTGTTAAGAGGCTTCCCCGATGGCTCAGTGGGTAAAGAATCCACCTGCCAATGCAGGAGACATAGGAGATGTGGATTTGATCCCTGGCTTGGGAAGATCCCCTGGAGGAGAAATGACAACCCACTCCAGTACTCTTGCCTAAAACATCCCATGGACAGAGGAGCCTGGTGGGCTACAGTCCAAAGGGTCCAAAGAGTTGGACATGACTGAGCACACATGCATGCATTTGGCTTTAAGAGTGAGTCATGAATTTGTAGATTATTTGCCCAGAGAATGACTCAGACACCAGTAATCCTCTCTGCGTGTCAATACCATAGTCTCCAGTTTATTTTTTAAGACTGATACCCAAGGTCTTTCAACTCCAAGTTGCCCACGCCCACCCATTTAAAATGTACCATCCTGAATTCTCTGGCAGAGCAGTAACCTCCATCAGTCACATTTGAGCCTTGCTCACTTTTCTGTGTTGCTTGACCATTGACTCTAGCCAGACAGCAGGCAATAGCCTGTGGCTGCCTCTGCCAAGGTCCTATCTTACAGCTCTGTGCTCTCCAGTCAATCATTACTCACCTATTTCATGCATGGTTGGTTGTATCTGTTAATCCCATGCACCTAACTTGTCCTTCTCCTTCCTCTCTCCTTGGGAAACCATACATTTGTTTTCCATGTTTGTGAATCTGTCTCTGTTTTGTATATAGATTCATTTGTCTTATTTTTTAGATTCTACGTAGAAGCTGTATCATATAGTATTTTTCTTTCTCTGTCTGACTTACTCAACTAAAGTATATTTTCTAGGTCTATCCATGTTACTGCAAATGGCAATATTTCATTTTTTATGACCACTTAATATTCCATTGTATACGTATATATATATATATAGCATGTCTTCCTAAGCCAGTTGTTTATTGATCAGCACTTAGGTTGCCTCCATGTCTTGGCTATTATAAATAGTGCTGTGAACATTAGGGTACCTGTATCATTTTGAATTAGAGTTTTCATTTTTCTTGGTTATATACCTCGGAGTTGGGTTGCTGGATCATATGGTAGCTCTATTTTTAGTTTTTTAAGGACTCTCCATACTGTTTTCCATTGTGGCTGAGCCAATTTACATATTCCCACCAGCAGTGTAGGAAGATTCCCTTTTCTCCCTTTTTACCATCTCCAGCATTTATTATTTATAGACTTTTTAATGACAACCTTTCTAACAGGTATGTGGTGATAACTCATTGTGGCTTTTTTTAGAGAAATTAATTGTATTTAAAAACATTTTATATTGGCATATAATTGATTTGGGGGGCTTCACAGGTAGCTCAGTGGTAAAGAATCCACCTGCCAGTGCAGAAGATGCAGGAGATGTGGGTTCAGTCCTTGAGTTGGAAAGATTCCTGGAGGAGGAAATGGCAATCTACTCCAGTATTCTTGCCTGGGAAATCCCATGGACAGAGGAGCCTGGTGGGCTACAGTCCACGGGGTCACAGTCAGGCACGACTAAGCAGGCATGCTTAGTAAATAGCTGATTTATAATGTTGTATTAGTTTCAGGTGTACGACAGAGTGATTCAGTTATATATACATATACATTTATCTGTTCTTTTTCAAGCTATTTTCCCATATAGATTATTACAGAATATTGAGTAGAGTTCCCTGTGCTATCTAGTAGGCCCTTGTTGGTTATCTATTTTAAATAGATATATTTAAATATGAAATAGATATATTTAAATATAAAATATATATATTTAAATATAAAATATATCTATCTTTAAAAAGATATATTTGTGATGTATATATGTTAATCCCAAGCTCCTAATTTATTCCTCTCCCCTTTCCCCTTTGGTAACCATAAATTTGTTTTCTAAGTCTGTTTTCTGAGACTTAGAAAGTTCATTTGTATCATTTTTTTAGATTCCACATATAAATTATATCATATGAAATTTGTCTTTCTCTCTCTGACTTACTTCACTTAGTATGATAATCTCTAGGTCCATCCATCTTGCTGCAAATAACATTATTTCATTCTTTTTAATGGCTGAGTAATATTCCATTGTGCACATGCGCACACACAGACACACACATCTTTGTATATCCATTCCTCTGTCAGTGACCATTTAGGCTGTTTCCATGTCTTGCCTATTGTAAATAGTGCTGCAGCGAGCATTGGGGTGCATGTATCTTTTCAAATTATGGTTTTCTCCAGAGATAAGCCCAGGGGTGGGATTGCTGGATTATATGGTAGCTCTATTTTTAGTTTTTTAAGGAACTTCCTTACTGTTCTCCATAGTGACTATACCAATTACATTCCCACCAAACAGGGTAGGAAAGTTCGCTTTTTGATGATGATTATTCTGACAGATGCAAGGTGATACCTCATTGTGTCTTTGATTGCATTTCTTTAATAATTGGCGATGTTGAACATTTTTTCATGTGCCTGTTGGCTATCTGTATGTCTTGTTTGGAAGAATGTCTATTTAGGTCTTCTGCCCATTTTTAAACTTTTCTTTTTTTTTTTGCTACTGCATAGTGTGAGCTGTTTGTATATTCTGGACATTAATCCCTTGTTGGTTGTATCATTTGCCCATATTTCCTCCCATTCCATAGGTCATCTTTTCATTTTGTTGCTGGTTTCCTTTGCTGTGCAAAAGCTCTGAAACTTGGTTAGATCCCGTAATAGTCTTTTCATTTCTACGTTTCAACAGTGTCCATGACAGAGCACAAAACTTAAATCTTACCACATTTGCTACTTACATCAGGTTTGTATTTTAAAATCGAATTTAACTCTTTATTGTATTCATTATTGACACAGAAGGTCTCTAAGCTCCAGGTTGTATCCCATTCCTTTCCTCTGTGTTTCTGTCCCTCCCCTCTTTGTAGTCTATATTTTAACCTTACGAATAAATTCTCTCTGCCTGTTCTGTTTCCTTCCACTGGCCACATGATGTAGGGCGGTGGCAAAGTGTGCAGGCTTCTGGTACTTCCCGCCTGTGCCCAGATTCTCTGTGTCACCCTCAGTGTGACTCTGAAGTGGGGGTGGTAAGTTCATCACCCTCCTCGTGGAGTTGTGAGAACTAAATGAGATGATACATGTGCATCTAGCTCATAAATACTCAGCATGTACTAAATGTTACTCTGATTATCCTGACCCTCAGCTGCTGCCTAAAACTTCTTATAACATCCCCAAGCATACCCATGGTGCTGAAGTAACCCTGGACTGGCCACAGCCCCTCACATTTTGTGGGGGTGAGGTCATTTGACATTTAAGCGGAGTCACGGGGCAAGAAGGCCTGCCTCCTCCCTCCTGGCTAGTTCTGAATGGGTTTCTAAGTTCAGATTCCCCAGCTGTGAGCATGTGCTGGAGGAGGTGGGGAGGATGAATGGGTTTCTTTAGCACCACCACCTTCTGGGAACTGTACCTTCCAAGAAATTTCTTGGAACTCGTCTCCTAAGTACCCCGGAATGTGATGCATCTCAGCAGTTGATTGTTGTTAAACCACCTCCTCAGCTTTCTTGGGAGAAAGGAAGGAATTTTCAGAGTGGATCCATTTTTAGCTCTATAATTATCAGAAAATGTGTTCTTTGGGTAATTGTCTGAACTGCAGGATTCTTGTGTCAATTTGTGCTTATGATTCATTTTTTCCACTTGCCATCCCCACCAGGCGTGCTGTTGCTCTGAGGGTCACAGTCAAGTGCAGAGAGCCGGGCGGAGTATGGAGAGCAGAGGTTGGTTAGACGGCCGTTCTCAGGAAGGGTTCTCGTGTGAAGGAGATTGACTAGGGGCCTCATGTTGCATCTCCAAGTTCAGGGACTGGTTAGAGGAAATGAGCTTAAGTGAGAGCCTGAGAGTGGCATAGAATAAAGAGAAACTTCGTTCATAAGCAGCTGTCATCTAACCTTGGGTTTGTTCATCTCAGGGACTAAGAAAAGTTCACCTCCTTCAGGTGAAGTTAGCCTGATGTCTGAGATGGTTTTGAGTTAGACTGAACCTGCCTGAGAGGCTTTGGGATGTCACTTTGGTTTGACAAACCTTTGATTCTCCATTTCACACCCCTGATTTCCCCAAGAGTGTGTCTAGTCTCTCTGCAGGTTTTCTGGCTGTGGTGGATGTGAAAATCTCTCATGGATGGGTAATTTTACTTTTTCCATTGAGCAGTCTCAGTAGGATGTGAAAAAAGAGGATGAGTGGGTGGGGGTTGGGGGTGGGTGGGGGTGTTGAGTTCACTGGGGAGGTATAACCAGTCTGGTGCAGGGGGCCAGGTGCTCCAAGTTTAATTCTGGAAAGAACAAGGTGGTGGTAAGGCCACACGTGTAACAACTGATGACCACTTAGGCCCCTCCCTGTTCCATGCTTGTCAGAACCACACCTCTGTCTTAGGGAGGACATCATGGTGTGACCTGAAGCTGAATGGTGTGAACCTGGATTCACTGCAGAAATTCTTCCATGTGGTTCTGAATGCAGGGTCTGGAAGAGTTGGGAAATTAATATGACACTTCTGTAGTCTAAGGTCAGTTTGTTAAGTAGGAAGATTCCATTATTGTTCCAAATTCTTTATCCTCCCCCATATTCAAGTCTGGCTATATAATTTGCAGAGCCCAGTAAAAAATGAAAATTTGGGGCTCCATGACAAAAATTTATTAGTGATCTTACGCAGCTGACAGAAGAGCATTCAGCCAAAGGTGGGGCCCTCCTGAGTGTAGGGCCCAGGTGCGTCTGCATGGGCGGCACGTCCCTGAAGCTGGCCCTGCCTGTGTCCATGACCTTTGCATATGATTTTGCAGTTCTTCCTGCTGGAAGCAGAGTAGATTTCCCCTCCCTGCTGATGTAGGTTTCAGCCATGTGACGGGATGTGTCCTCTGGAATGAGGGAGGACTTGTGAATGTGTACTGAGACATTAAGAGTAACTGGACATTTATTCTTCCTTTCTTGCACCTCTAACATCACCAAGGCCCACCCACTGGTGCAAGGAGCATGGGAGGCATGAGATACAGACCTGAGCCTACCTGTAGCCCAGAGCCAAACCCACTAGGTGACGTGACACCCAGTCAACCTCTAGATGCATGAACAAATATAAATGTTTTAAGTCACTGAATTTTGGAGTGATTTGTTATGCAGTATTATTATGGCAATAGTTAGCTGATACTTATATGCTTATAAGCATCTCCCATTTTTATAAGGTGGGGGAGGAATCTTTTTATTTTTTAAGAGATTTCCTTCTGTGGCAGAGATCAGCCATTTGCTGACTCTACAAATTTATAAATAGACACTTTAAAACTCTGTCCCAATTTCTTTGACCTAAGAGGAGACTACTAAGTGCATTTATATACCAGAACTTGGAGAAGGACTCATGTCACTTTGGAGCACAAAATTTGTTATGCATTAACTGTGGAAGAATGGCAAAGGTGATGCCTTTTCTGCAGTCACTGGCACTCCCTGCCACAAGGGATTGGCTTGATTTCCAGTCTTTTTAGCTGTTAATGTATTTCTTCCTGCAGGGCTCTGGAGGGAATGGTGTATTTTCATGGAGAGACATACTATTGAGAAAAGAGATGCAGAAACTCAGAGGCAGTTGTGTGGAATGCCTTGGAGAGACCATCCTTGGCTCAAAAGTTTTCCAGATGAGAATTCTCTGTGGCTTAGGGAATGTCCAAAGTGTGACAATATTGCTTACCTTTCTTGAGTGGCTACTGTGTGCCTTTAAAAGGATTGACTCTTTTAATCCTCACAATTCTATGAAGTAGCCCCGATTAATAGCCCCAGTTAACAGGTGAGGAAATCAGGCTTAGAGAGTTTCAATACATGTATCCTGGAGTGTCTTAGGTCATAAGTTGGTAGAACTGGGATTTGAAGGCAAGTCTGTTTGAACACAGTCCACAGTTTCAATCTCCACATTAAAGGAGGAATTGTCAGTTCTCTTTGAAACACACTCCGTAAGGACCACCACTACAGCAATATTGCTCAGCTATTTTAAAGGGAAGATACAAATACCAAAGCTCCAGAGGGCCTCAGGGACCCTATCATATGCTTAGCTCACTGTGATGGGGCCAAGCAGATCTCTTTAAGACTCTTTTCTAATTCTACTTAATTTCTTGGTGGGATTGTTCACCCCTGGAGGGAATGTTTGAAGAAAAGTAAAAATATCCTGGAACAGAACTTGCAACTAGTTCAGAAACTATGTCTCATGTATAATTTATTTTCAGATGCCTTCTGTGGCAGACTCCTTGTTAGTCAAAGGGAAACGGGGGACATTTGACTAGCTGTGTAGATAGTGGTGCTGTCACAGGGCTGCTGAGCCAGAAGCTGGAGGAACAGCTCTGTCCTCATTCCCCTCCACTCCCAAGGCCGCAGCCGGAGAAACCAAGGACTTCACGACAGCTGCCTTACACACTATTGTTGTTGTTCAGTTGCTAAGTTGTGTTCGCCTCTTTGCAACCTCATCAACTGCAGCACACCAGGCTTCCCACATGGGCCCTGGCTTCTCACTCTAATCTGGGGGAGCTGGTTGGCCCTATCCTTGTTAGGTCTCCATTGCCATGATGATAGCTGCTCATGTCAACCATGATTTATATTTCTTGTAAATCCTTGAGTGATCTGGTAATTCCACTAATCTTGGCTGGGCTTGTGGGGAGAAGAAGGTGTTCTTCTGGTCTTGGCTGGGCCTTGCTCATATATCTGCCTGCAGTCAGCAGGCTATAAGCTAATCCAGGATGCCCTCAGTTGGGGTGGGCCATCTCATTTTCCAGAGACTATTCCAGACTTATTCTTGTGGTGTCATAGAGAAGCAAGAGAAGTGGAAATACACAAACATTTTTTCAAGCTTTGGTTTTCATCAAATCTTGTGCTTAGTCGTGTTCAACTCTTTTGACCGCATGGACTATAGTCTACTAGTCTTCTCTGTCCATGGGATTCTCCAGGCAAGAACACTGGAGCAGGTTGCCATTTACTCCTCCAGGGGATCTTCCTGACCCCAGGAATCGAACCCATGTCTCCTGTGTCTCCTGCATTGGCAGGTGGATTCTTTACCACTGAGCCACCTGGGAAGCCCGTGTCAAATCTTCTAGTGTCTTATTATTGGCTAAAGCAAGTCACATGGCCAAGCCCAGGGTCACAGTGGAAGGGACTACAGAGTTCCAAGGCAATGGGCATGGATACAGGAAGGCCATTAATTGGTGCCATGACAGTGAAAAGTGTTAGTCACTCATGTGGAACTCATTGTAACCTTATGGACCGTAGCTCACCAGGCTCCTCTGTCCATGGAATTCTCCAATAGCCATTCCCTTCTCCAGGGGATGTTACCAACTCAGGGGTGGGACCCGGACCTCTCACATTGCAGGCAGATTCTTTACTGTCTGAGCCACCAGGGAAGCCCAACTGGTGCCCAAAATGCCATTATATCCCTGTTACTTAAGTTTATCTTATAAACTGGAAGTTTGTACTTTTTGGATCACTTTTATCAAATTCACTCTCCCTCTTCTGATAATCAAAAATCTGATCTCTTTTTATTAGTTTTTTGTTGTTGTTACTGTTTTGTTTTTAGGTTACACGTGCAATGAGATCATATAGTATTTATCTTTCTCTGTTTGACTTATTTCACTTAGCATAATGCCCTCAAGTTCCATCATGTTGTCACAAGTGGCAGAATTTCCTTCTTTTTGTGGTTGAATGACTGGGGTGTTCGAGAAGACTGTTGAGAGTCCCTTGGACTGCAAGGTGATCCAACCAGTCCATCCTAAAGGAGATCAGTCCTGGGTGTTCACTGGAAGGACTGACGTTGAAGCTGAAACTCCAATACTTTGGCCACCTTGTACAAAGAGCTGACTCATTTGAAAAGACCCTGATGCTGGAAAAGATTGAGGGCAGGAGGAGAAGGAGACAACAGAGGATGAAATGGTTGGATGGCATCACTGATTCAATGGACTTGAGTTTGAGCAAGCTCCGGGAGTTGGTGATGGACAGGGAAGCCTGGTGTGCTGTGATTTATGGGGTCGCAAAGAGTCGGACATGACTGAGCGACTAAACATATAAACATATTTACTGCAACTGCTTTATCTGTTCATCTGCTGGTGAACATTTGGGTTGTTTCCATATCTTGGCTGTTGTTAAAAATGCTGCTGTGAACATGAGGGGGCAGGTATCTCTTCAACATAGTGTTTTTATTTCTTTTTGGATACATACCCAGAAGTGGAATTGCTGGAGCTCACTCATGTGATAGCTGCATTTTTAACTTTTTGAGAAGCCTCCATACTGTTTTTCATTGTGGATGTGCCAATTGACAATCCCACCAACAGTGCACAAGGGTTCCCTTTTCTCCACATCCTCTCTAACATTTGCTATCTCATCTTTTTTGATACTAGTAATTCTAATAGGAGTAAAGTGATATCTTATCCCTTCCCTCCAGAAATATGGTAGATTGATGGCAAGGTCACCTAGCTCACAGGTCTGGTTCCAGAGCTCGTGCTTACTCCCTTTCCATCTTGCTGTCTTGGTCTGTAGGAGCTGGTAACATTGCTCACCTTTTATAGAGCTTCGGTTGGCCCTAGGAATCAGTCTCTATGAGTCACTCACCAAGAATGACCATCTCTTAGTTTCCCCTGTAGTCTCCACGGACCACGTAGACCAGAAAAAAGAGGCCAATAAACTTACTGAATTCACTAGCGAAGCAGATTCTCAAAGGCTGACCTAAGCAGACTTATGGATTCTCAGTAGTTCTGCTATGAGAAGTCACAAGTCATTGACTGTACTGACAGAAGTCATTTGGTTTTCTGCCACACTTTCTCCTTTCTTTAATATACAATGAAACTCCAGGTACTGTAGGATGTAATGGAAGCAGGAAAGCATATTGGTTTACAGGTCTGACTGTAAGTAAAAGATACAAGGGAGCCCGCTCTGTCTGAGGGGAGCTCGACCAGGCTGAGAGTGGGGTGGAAGAGGACCCTGCCTCACAGAGGTGTCTGGGGACCCAGGCTCCTCCTGCTTTCTGAGCTCTGCCATCATTAGGGCATTTTCTTGTCCATGTGGTTCATGAGGGCATCACACCATGGTGCCATTTCAAGCAGCAGGGTGGAGGGGTAACAGGAAAAGGGCCGCTTCAGTGAAGGACATGACCTGGAAGCTGTGCACATCACTTCCACTGAATTCATCAGCCAGATCATAGGCAAATGGCTATATCTGGTCTTTTCTGGGGGGCCTATATGCTTAGCTCCAGATCAGAGATTTTATTTCAGAGAGCAGGGGGAGTGGACGCTAGAGGACAGCTGCCTTGGTCTCTGGGAGAAATTCAGTCAGCAGAGTGGCCAGTGCAGGGCACCCAGCCACTGTCAGGCACCCTGGAACTCCAAGGGCAGTGTGAGGTGGGCAGTGGGGATGGGGGCAGAGAGGCTCAGCATTAGAGGTTGAGGTGATATCTGGTGGTACCTGGAGGAGCCTGGACATGGTGGGGGTAGAGAAAGGAGCCAGGAAGTCCTGGATATTGGCCTTGATGAGCTCCAGTGAGAGCAATCTGAATTTCTTCATTCATTCAAGCAGAATTCATTTAGACCTGCTGCGTACGGAGTCTTGTGTTATGTGTTGACAATTGTTGTGTGTGTGTGTGTGTGTGTGTGTGTGTGTGTATCTGTGAGATGTGTCAGTTGTGAAGACATCAGTCCAGCTAAAAGAAGTCTCATTTTTTCTCTGATTTCCTGCCTGAGTCTGAAACCTCTGATCTCACAATGCCTCACATTATAGTCACCCATACACCTTATCTTCCACAGTTGATTCTTGAAGGCAGGGATCATGTCCTCCTAATTTTTGTGTCTGCTGTGTTGCCTAGCATGGTGTCTGATTCATGTTAATTAGCTAAATGGATTAGTGAGCATGAGCCCAGCAACCACACAATGGCTTGGATTATTATTTTCTTAATGTATGCAGTAGAATTAGCACTACTGAGCATGGGATTAAGGCAAGCGAAGGAGACCAAAGAAAGGTCTGTGGCAGGTGTGACGGGCTTTGTCTTGTCAGAGCATCCCTCGCTTGCCAGGCAGTCCACTGAGCATGAGAATGGATGTTTTGGCCAAAAAGTTTGTTCAGGTTTTTCCATTATAGTGGCTAGAAAACCCAAATGAACTTATTGGCCGAGCCGACGATTAGCGGGCTGGTTCTCAGCCTTGGCTGCACACTGGAATCACCTGGGGAGCTTGAAAAGTACTGTTCCTGGATCCCACCCCCAGCATTTCTGTTTCAGTGTTCTGGAATGCAGCCTGGGCATTGGCAGGGGTGGAGGGGGTGTTGGAAAAGCTCCCTAGGTGATTCTAATGTGTAGCGAGGCTGCAAATCACCGAGTTGAAGGGTAGGCCAGGCTTTGGCAATGCAGGTGAGGAGGCATTTTTCTCTTGCCCAGTCCCCCAGAGTATGATTTAGAGAGCCGTAATTTTCTAAATGGTACCAGAGTAAAAGCAATAATTTACCAGCGGGTGCCCAGGTGGACTAAAGGAGTGAGGGCCTAACTTCCTGCTTCCTGGGAGATGCTCAACCCAGCAGGAGACGCCTTGCAAGTAACGGGCAGACAACTTGTTTTTCTCCGTGGCAGCTTGGCTTCTAGCTGCTGCCTTTTCCAAAATGCGATAAGTGAAAATTCTGGTTTTTCAACCCCCGAAATGCTCACCCTTCCAGATACTCATTCTTGCCCTTTCCAAACTGCTGAAAAAGCAAGAAACATTTCTGGGTCACGTTTCTGGGCCACAAAATGTGCCGGTATCACCGAATCCTAGTGGTCCCTGATTCCCTGTGGTGCTGTCCAGTCTCTGTCTCGCCCTGTAGTTAGAACCGGGTACCAGCCTCCGCCCAGGCAGGGCCCACAGGGAGAGCCCTGAGACTCAGAAGAGAACTGCTCTGGGCTCCCCGGCTTGTGCTGAATTGATTCCCATGCTCCAGATGCATCTGCTCCCCGTGGAATAGCTGTATTGCTGCATTATCATGCTGGCTCCATTTGCAACTTCTATGGGATTTGTTATTCTTTAAGAGATTTGGGGCATCGAGCCTCCTCCAGCACAATTTCACTGACTCTGATTCCTAAGCTATCTCTACGGCACAAACAATTACAAAACACATGGGGTTTTGTTTCATTAGGATAAGACCAGCCAATAGACAAGAAAATGCACTGAATACGTTGAATGTGCTATACAAATGCAAAGTGCCATTATTACAAAGGGACAGAAAAGCCATACTGTTCCCGTTCTGTGTCTGCCACATGGTCCAAGCAGTGATGAAATTCTGGAAGACAATGGTCCCCAATTATAGCACAGGGAGGTGGGCGGGCAACACACAGCAAACACAGCTCTGCTATTGTGGCCTTTCTAGTGGTGACATCACTGCCCTCACCACTCAGCGCATCAGCCTAAAGTGGTGCTAGTGTCACTGGTGTCCTGGTAGGAACTGAATAAGGGAGCCGCTTAAGCAAGATCCCCGCTCTCGGGAACGTATACACTGTTCAGATGATTTCAGCAGGATGGACTGAGGAAATGACCAACAACTCCTCTCCTATAATCCTCTTTGTATAAACTATCACACTTAAACTAAACTATCGTATAACTGTGCTACTTCAAATGCTTTTTGGTAGTGTTGATGCCAACTGTTAACAGAAACCAAAACTGATGGACATGGGATTGTTTTTGAGTACTTGACATTTAAGTTATTCAGTTATCAATATTGTCAACTTGAAAGGAATTCATCGTGGGAGGGCAAAGTCAGAAAGACTATTCTTTCTAAAATGTTTGTTTTCCTTAGTCCACTATAATGTTGGTGAGGGCGGGGCCCTTGTATCTTGTTTCCTGCTTAACACCTGACCTAGAAGACAGCACCTTTTCAGTAATTCATTGCTGGCAGAATGGCTGGATATGCTCTGTGCTCTACCCACAGTCTTGGATTTATTCTTACATCAACTCTGTGAGGTGGAGGTGGGGACCTGAGACCTGAGGGCTTACATCACTCAGGAGGGGAGTGCTGGGTGTGGATTCAAATCCAGCTCTACTGTCAAACGCCTGCCCTTTCTAGTACTTCTTACGTCTCCATGCTCTAGGGATTAAAAGCATGTTTCTCTGCATTTCCCAGGACAGTTCCACACGTGAAGATTGCAGAGCACACTTGGATACCACCCTCTGACCACTGGCATTTATCCATTCAGACAATCCCCTGTTAGTCACACGCATGTGTGTGCCCTGCCCTTCTTCGGTCTGACTACCAGAAAGAGGCACAGGTGTCGACAGGGCGGGCTTCTCCTGAGGCCTCTCTCCTTGGCTTGACATTGCTCTGTGTGTCTGTGGCCCAATGCCCTCTTCTTGTAAGGACACCAGTCATATTGGATCAGGGTCCACGGTAATGACCTGATTTAACCTTAACTATGGCTTCCCAGATGGTTCAGTGGTAAAGAATCTAATTGCTAATACAGGAGACACAAGAGATGTGGTTTCAATCCCTGAGTAGGGAAGATCCCCTGGGGGAGGAAATGGCAACCTGCTCCACTATTCTTCCCTGGGAAATTCCATGGACAGAGGAGGCTGGCAGGCTACAGTCCATGCGATCCCAAAGAGTCGGACACAAGTGAGCAACTGAGCACACACACGTACACACACACATTGATTTAAAGATTTAGATCCCCAAATTCAGTCACATTCTGATCTGATTACTGGGAGTTAGGACTTTAACATATGAATTTTGGGGGGAAACACAATTCAACCTGTCACAGGATCCATATGGGTACCAGGGAAGAGTTTTTATGGCAACAACATCCCCTTGGTTAGGAGCAGTGATTGGCCTTCCCTTGAATTCTGCTCCTCGACAAATAGCAGAGTGAAAGGTGAGCCCCTGGGTTTAGGTTTCTGGAGCATTTTCTTATCACGCACAAGTGTTATCCAGGGGAAGAGAAGGCAAGACTGATTTTTTATGTTGTATTTTATTGGATGTTTATCAGAATAAAAAGCAAGCTTGTTCTGAGCAAAGCCTGTGAAGAAGTGCTCCCATCATTTTCCAGGAGAGAGGCTCCAAACAGAAAGAACAGGGCCTGGCCTCTTTGAACTGTCACACCGCTTGCAGGGAGCAGCGTGTGGAGCCAGTCATCCAAGCGTAGGGAGTTGACTCAGCACACGCTGGACAAGGCTGGGGTCGTTCATCATTCTAATTAGCTTTGGCTCCTTTCTCCTCAGCAGGCCCAGGGTCAGGACCAAATCCATGTATGCATTGTGAGCATTTACAGAAGGGCCCGTTACTGAGGATGGCTGAAGTTATATAATTATTGTAACTATTTTTTGTTTGTAGGACATCCCTTCCCAGGAGATCCCAGGCACTTCCCTGCCCAGAGTCTGTCACTTGGTAGCAGGACAGTGTGACCCATTCCAGAGCTGGAGGAAGTCATAAGGAACACTGCCCACCCATAGTGCCCGCAGGCTGCACAAAAACGTCACTATATGCATGGCTCTAGGGAAGGTTGAAGCAATGCAGAGAGTGACAAGGGGGCTTGGGTTTTTTCTTTGCTGGAGGAGGTGAGCTTACCTAGACTTTGAAGATTGGTCTTCAGTGACTTAAGGGAAAATTTTTACATGACAACAATGTTTATTAAATTACTGTATGTGGCCTAGAATATGCCAGATGTCATCATGCAAAGCGCTTGACTGGGTCATCTCACTTAATGCTCATCTCTGATGTGGATGCCATTCTGATGTAGGCATCACTCTGGTCCCCTTTCACCAATGAGCGTATTGAGGGCAGAGGGATTAAGGAACTGAAGCTAGGACATGCAAAGCCAGGATTTGAATCTAGGTCATCTTACCTCTGGGCTCTGGTAAAGAATCACCCTGCCAGTGCCGGAGACTTGAGTTCAATCCCTGAGTTCAGATGCCCTGGAGAAGGAAATGGCAACCCACTCCAGTAATCTTACCTGCAACATCCCATGGACAGAGGAGTCTGGTGGGCTACAGGATCCTGAAAGAGTCAGACATGCTGTGGGTTTTCTTCATTAATGATTTTAATTGTAGAAGTTGTATCTCCTTGTTTTAACTAGAAAATGATGCTCAGTTAATTCGAAGTAAATATTAATAAGCTCCCAACTCCTCTCTATTCCTGACTCTCTGACATAACTAATGTTAAAAGCTTGGGTCTCTGCTCCTACTTCCATGCACAAACAGAGACAAATGCACATAAGCACACACACACACGTATGTGTATATTCACTCAGAGTTGGCCTTTTGCCTTTTTTCCCCAATAATTGAAAAAATTTTTTTCCATAACTTTTTTCCCCACATACCGTTTTCTTATGGACAACCCTCTAGATCACTAGAGTACTATAGATCTAACTGTTTTATAAATAATGACAAACTCTCATAGTATTCCACAGTGAAAGTGAAAGTCACTTAGTCGTGTCCGACTCCTTGCGACCCTATGGACTATAGGGTCCATGGAATTCTCCAGGCCAGCTGGAGTGGATAGCCTTTCCCTTCTCCAGGGGATCTTCCCAACCCTGGGATCGAACCCAGGTCTCCTGCATTGTGGGCAGATTCTTTACCAGCTGAGCCACAAGGGAAGCCCAAGAATACTGGAGTGGTGTAGCCTATCCCTTCTCTAGCAGATCTTCCGGACCCAGGAATCTACCTGGGATCTCCTGCATTGCAGGCGGATTCTTTACCACAGTCCACCCAGTTTGTTCAGTCATGTCCATATTTGTGGACTTTCTGTCTCTTCTCAGTTTTGTTGATTTGGCCTGTATCGGTAACCCTGCAATAAACACCTTTGTGTGTTTATATCGCAGGAGGGAGATTATCAGGTTAAGTGAGTGAGTGAAGTTGCTCAGTTGTGTCTGACTCCTTGTGACCCCATGGACTGTAGCCTACCAGGATCCTCAGTCCATGGGATTTTCCAGGCAAGAATACTGGAGTGGGTTGCCATTTGTACTCTTAAATTTGCTGGATTACTTTCCCAAAAAGGTTGTGGTCAGGAAGTTGTTCTCACAGACCTGAGCTTATCAGTCTGGGCAGCACATTGGAGTCTCCTGGAGAGCTTTTAAATTCCAGGTGCAGAGGCTCCACCCATAAGAGTGTCTCACTTAATTAGCCAAGGAGGCATGGGCAGTGGTGTTTGCCAGAGCTGCCCAGGGGCTTCTCCTGGTCCGGCAGGGTGGAGGGCTTCTGTGAGCGATCCTTGCAGACTCTAGGGTCCTTTCTTCCCTCTCACTTCCCTGTCTCTCCCCTCATCTCTTCCTCCCTTCTCAGGGCCCTCTCCTCGTAGGTCAGGGGAGTTTTCACCGGAAGCTGCAGGTAATATCCTTCCCCCAGCAGCCTCCTTCTAGTCACTGCCCTGGTCCCGCCGAAACACACTGGTTGGAAGGTCTGACATTAGCACTTGCAGCACGTCCCCTCTGGAGAGCCTTCAGGACCTTTGAGAGCCCTCCAGATCATGCCGATTTGGAACACTCTCTCTGGGAGAGAAGGGGCTGTGCATCACTTCTCTTTCAGGACCAGAAAAGCGAGGACGTGCTGTCCTCCTGCTACGTAGGTGATGTCATTTTCATCCCGCAGTCTACAGACCTTCCTTTCTTCCCGTGCAGTATGTGCACTGGCGTGACCCACACGGCTGCCTCCAGAACAGCAGCCCAAGCCCTCACTCCCCTGGGGTTACACAGACCACCAGCAAGAGCCAAAGCTCTCTGACTTCAGCCTCTTTCGTGGCCTGATTGGCACATAGCTCTTCACCGCCATCCACTGCTCACCCTGAGTCAGAACGGTTAGAATGCCCCACGGGCTGCTGTGGGGAGCTTCAGAGCAGCGGTGACTCAGGTGATTTATACACAAGCGGTGTGTGTGTGTGTGTTTGGCAGGGGGCTGGGGTTGTGGGTGTGCCCAGCGCTTGCCTAGTTCTGCTGAAATGCCCGTGGGATGCTGACCCAGCCCATGGCTGACGCTGGGGCTGGTAGAGTCTTGTAGCGGGCCACTGCCTTTGTCAGGCCACGTAATTATTAACTGTGATATTTAATGTTTGTGAAGTGCTCTGTTTTTCAAAGTTGGCTGCACACTGGAATCCTTTGGGGAGATTTAAGAAATTTTGATGCCCGGGTTCCATCTCCAGAGATTCTGACTTAATTGGTTTGGCATAAATCCTGGGAGTCAGGATTTTTAAAACCTCCCCCCCACCCCGGGTGATTATAATACTCAGTCAAGTTTGAGACTCTTTGCCAGGCAGGGTTCAGCATTCAGGTTCACTACTGCGTGTAAGTGCCCTGTGTGGCCTGGCTGCTGTGGCCCGGTGGGTCTTGGGGCCGACTTCCTCCTTGACCCTGCGCCTCCCTTACCTAGCGCAGGGCTGGGTGGGGTGCACAGACAGCTCGTCCTTAGCTCCCCCCCAATCTCCTAGCACCTCCAACAGTTGGAAAAGCCTTTCAGCTGCTGGGATGGGTAGGCTTTTAGAGGTCAGAAGTGTTTCCAGCTCCAAGAAGAAGCAGGGCAGCAGTTTTCATGCCTGCCTGAATCAAGCCCCTCTGCAGTGTTTCGTAAAATGCTGAGGCCCTGGCCCCACCCTTTGAGTTTCCAATATAGTGGTGAGAATTGCACATAGGAACTTAAATTTTTTTTTTCTTGGGGGAGGGAGAAATGTCAAATGGAAGGGAATGTTTTAAGAGTAAAATAATGAAAAATTGATACAGACGATCTTATTTACAAAGCAGAAATAGAGACAGATACAGAAGACAAATGTATGGATACCAAGGGGGAAAACGGGAGTGGGATGAATTGGGAGATGGGGACTGACATATATACACTATTGATACTATGTATAGAACAGATAACTAATGAGAACCTATAGCATAGGGAACTCGGTGCTCTGAGGTGACCTAGATGGGAAGGAAATAAAAAAAGAGGGGCTATAGGTATATGTATAGCTGATTCACTTTGCTGTTCAGTAAAAACGAATACAATATTGTAAAGTAACTATACTCCAATAAATTTTTTTTTAAAGAGTAGTATAATGAATACCTATAATGTAGTCTTCACCAAAAGTTATCACTCACCATGTTTGCTGTATCTGTTGTCCCCTCCCCCAGGTATGTAGCTTTTTTTTCCCCTGGACCATTTAGTTGCACATGCTATGACACTTGACCCCTGAATACACTCTCCAGCATAACCACACTACTGTGATCACACCCAAGGCCGTTGTCATCATAATATTATCTGTTAATAATCGTTGTTTATAGTCACATTTCCTCTTTTTTCCCAATAAGTTCTTTATGGTTTTTAAAAAATATCCAGGACCCAATCAGTTAGCACACATAGCATTTAGTTGCCATATATCCCACTTTCTCCTTTAATCTGAGAGAGACTCTCCATTTTTTTTTTTTTAATGACACTGACCTTTTGGAAGCATCTCTGAATATGGGTAGTTTTTTAAAGTTCCCCAGACATTCCCAATGGGCAGCAGCAAGGTTGAGGAGCCTTGCAGCAGCGGACTGTGCAAGGTGTTTTTCCCACAGGAAGGTTTATGTGGGGGACGCTGGCGGCTGCCACTTCCTGCTTCTCAGTCCTCAGAGAGGGCGGCCCTGCTTGCTGCTTACAGCCTGCCATGCACGGCACAGCCCTGCGGCACGATGTCACCAGCGCCTCTGATCACTACCTTCTCTGGGTGCCCAGCGTCTTCACCTCCTCCTTTTCTCTCTCTCCTAGCATCTCCTGTGCCCGTTCTGTGTTTTCTGTGCTGGATCTTCAGGGTCTAACTGCTTGATGTGTAACAGGGGTGTGTCTGATCTCTCCATCAGCAGCTGCAGTGGGTGGTCGAGAAGTCCCTACAGAGGGGGTGGTTCTTCTTAGGCTGCCTGCTTCCCTGCTCTAACCACACCCAACTAAGCTCCATTCACTTTCCCTCTTCTGCTCATTCTTCCTTCCTTTTTTTTTTTTTGGCTGAACCTACCTATTCTTTAAAAGTCAGCTCTTGTCACCACTTCTGGGAAGCCTTTTGCTTCCTCCCTTGGTTGGGGTCTGGCCCCTTCTGTGGGGTCCCCCAGCCCCTGGGCTGATGTCTACCCTAGGGCTTACTAGGCAGCATTGCATTTCCCTGTCCCCGACTAGACCATGAGCTGCTGAAGGACAGGGATGGAGTCTGTTGTAAACCGAAGTCCCTAGACCTCAGCATGGTGCCTGCACCCTATGGGTGCTGAGTCAGTGTTCAGTGAGTGAATGGAAATGGAAGTTGGACCCAATTCTGAGAATCCAGTAGTCACAGACTTCTGAGTTAGGATCCTAGAATATTAGAGCTCGGAAGGGCCTTTGTGAATTCCGGTCCAGCTCCTTCCCTGAGGATAAATGAAAGTGAAGAAAGACAGATACTCAGTGCCCCAAAATGGCAGAGTGAAGTCTAACTCTCTCCCCTCTTTACTCTGAGTCCTTTCCTCCCACCCACCTCTATTTCATTGGGCTATTTATTCATTTCATATTTCCAAGTCCTATTGACTTTCCATCATTCACAGATGGATAATCCTTCATATTATTGTCTACTATGGTATCTAAACTCCAGTTGGCTCTCTCCCCCTTCTGACCATGGAAAAGAGAAGTCCATTTTCATGCGAGTATAAATAAGATGTAATCAGGAGAGTAGATTTGTTGGATGAAAACCAACAATCACAAAACCACCCCTCAGCCTAGAATAAAGGCTCTGTGCTTCTTTGGAACATCACAGGGACCCCCTCTACTACGTGGACAAGTGATGATTCACCATCAAGTTCGTAGACTCGGTTTTTCGTTTCTCCTTCCTCCTTGTGGAATTGGCCAACTAGCAGTGGGAGTCCAGCAGCACTGGCATTACCTGGGAGCCTGTGATACATGCAGACTCTCAGGCCCCACCCAGATCTACAGGATCCTGGTCTGCGGTTTAACAAGATCTCCAGGGGGTCTGGATGCACATTATTTTGAGCAGCACAGCTGAGACCCTGATTATCAGATACAGAGCTGACTGGCTACACTGTTCTTCAGTATTCTCTGAGCGCCCCCCCCCCCCCCCCCCCCCCCCCGCCGTGTAGTCTGGAAGGAAGGAGCAGCAGGCATGAACACCTTGCCCCACAGACTTGCCTGTCCCACCTCGTCAGTTCCCCACTGCTGACTCGGTATCCGGCTGGCCTCTCCCTACAGGAGAGTGGCCTCTCCCACTGCTTGCAGCTGGCCCCTGACATCCCTACACCACCCTGCCGCACGCCTCACTGGCTGCAAGTGGCTTCTCCACTGTTCACTGTCCAAACTGCTCTGCCGTTTCTCAACAGTGACCACTTTCGCTTGTGAGTAGATGGAGCCCATTAACGCCAGATTCCTGTATCTTTCCTGCTCTTCTTTCCATCCTCGTCTCCCAGAGCCTTCTTGACCTCCGGGCCCATCTCTGCTCCTTCCATGGGTTCCCTTGATTCAGTTTCCTTCTGACTCCATCTGGAGCATATCCAAACTAGTTCCCTCTTTCCGGAGTACCACCTTCTCTCTCGTTGCGATCCAACTCTTTTTTTTCTCCCATCTTTGAATACATCTAGTCTCCCTTGTTCTAAACAATTTCACTGACCTTGGTAACCCATCATATTGCCAGCCCACACATTTCTTCTTTCAAATCTTGCCAAATTCTGGGAAGAGTCGTCAATCCCCCTTGCCTGCACTTCCTTACTCCTACTTATCTCCGAATTCCTTGCAATTTGCCAGATGCTTCTTTCATTCAATTGAAAATGATATCTTGAAGGTTACCAACGATGTCACAAATCTGGTAGATCGACTTCTTCATTCCCACTCCCTTGACTTTTCCGTAGTGTGACATTTCTAGACACTCCTTCTTTTTGACTTCCTGACACAAGACCCTCTTAATTTTCTTTCTGTCTTGTGTCCACTCATCTCTAACTCCTTTTTGACTCCTCTTCCCTCACACTCCAAATGCAGGTGTTCATTCATGTTCTGCCTTTGACCTTGTTTTCTTCATGTTCTATACTAGGAGTTGCAGTCGGCAGTCTATGGGTCATATATGGCCTGCCAGTTTGTTTTGTTTGACCCTTTTAATATTTTAAGAATCTGAAAATTTCATACAAAAATCTTGATTTTCAGCTTCTTTTGGGAAAATAATTGCAAGGGACCTGGCAGTATTGGAACCATACCCCTCAAGACAATAATCAGCTGAAGTGAGGTAGTGATGACTCCTTCAGATGGGAAGTGTGTTTTTCAGTTAACCTCCACTTCGACCACTCCCCCAACCTGCCTAGCCCTGCATGCATTTGAGTGTAAGATTCTGCTTTCTCTGAGCTCATCCCTCTCCAGTGCTGGAGCTTCTATCATCATTCATCTTAGAGTGGCCCCCAAACCTATACCTTCTCTTCTGCTCTGTCTTCCTCTTGAATTCCAAGCAAGCATTTGAAGCCATCTATTGAGCATCTTTACCTGGTTCTACACCTTGTACCTCAAGGAGTGCTGATGAATCACACTTCTCCTCCTCTTTCAGTTGAACTAGTTGAGAACAGACATGAGTCTAGGTGAAGAGGAAAATAGAATGTCCTATCCATCCAGCTCTATGGATGGTCAAGGTAGGGTTCCGGCACCTTTAGTAGCGAATAACAAAGAGGGGTGGGCTCGTCGAGGCTTGTGTCGCCATGCAAGCAGGCTTTAGACCTTGGCCACATAAACCTACCACATGCTTGCAGGAGTGGAGGAAGAGAATGAATGAAGTTTAGGGACAGGCAGTCCCTAAAGCAAGAGAAGCCAGGCCACACGCTTCCTCCCTGATACTTCCCTAAGATGTGGAAACTGTTGGTTAAATTCCTATTTTATGGGTTGGGGCAGAGAAAGGAATTGAAGGGCTCAGAGTTCTCCCTTTTTTCACCTGTCCATGAACTTACGTCTACTTCTGCTTTATTGACTATGCCAAAGCCTTTGACTGTGTGGACCACAGCAAACTCTGGAAAATTCTTAAAAAGATGAGAATACCAGACCACCTGACCTGCCTCCTGAAAAATCTGTATGCAGGTCAGGAAGCAACAGTTAGGACTGGATGTGGAACAACAGACTGGTTGCAAATAGAGAAAGGAGTACGTCAAGGCTGTATATTGTCACCCTGCTTATTTAACTTATTTGCAGAGTACATCATGAGAAACGTTGGGCTTGAGGAAGCACAAGCTGGAATCAAGATTGCTGGGAGAAATATCAATAATCTCAGATATGTAGATGATACCACACTTATGGCAGAAAGTAAAGAAGAACTAAAGAGCCTCTTGATGAAAGTCAAAGAGGAGAGTGAAATATTGGCTTAAAACTCAACATTTGGAAAACTAAGATCATGACATCTGGTCCCATCACTTCATGGCAAATAGATGGGGAAACAATCGAAACAGTGACAGACTTTATGTTTTGGGGCTCCAAAATCACTGCAGATGGTGACTGCAGCCATGAAATTAAAAGATGCTTGCTCCTTGAAAGAAAAGTTATGACCAATCTAGACAGCATATTTAAAAGCAGAGACATTACTTTGCCAACAATGGTCTGTCTAATCCAAGCTATGGTTTTTCCAGTAGTCATGTATGGGTGTGAGTTGTACTATAAAGAAAGCTGAATGCCAAAGAATTGATGCTTTTGAACTGTGGTGTTGGAGAACTCTTGAGAGTCCCTTGGACTGCAAGGTGATCCAACCAGTCCATCCTAAAGGAAATCAGTCCTAAATATTCATTGGAAGGACTGATGCTGAAGCTGAAACTCCAGTACTTTGGCCACCTGATGCGAAGAACTGACTCATTTGAAAAGACCCTGATGCTGGGAAAGATTGAAGGCAGGAGGAGAAGGGGACGACAGAGGATGAGGTGGTTGGATGGCATCACTGACTCAGTGGACATGAGCTGAGTAAACTCTGGGAGTTGGTGATAGACAGGGAGGCCTAGCGTACTGCAATCCATGGGGTCACAAAGAGTTGGGCACAGCTGAGCGACTGAACTGATAAACTTACTATAGATTTACAGCCTACTCTTTTGGTTAACCACCTTGGTTAATTGGGACATTAGCTTTCATGCCACTCAGGTTTACTGCTGCATCTGTTACTGGTCTGTGGATTCTGTTTCTGAAGTGCTTCATGAATTGCAACTCTCCTTCCCCAAGCCACTTCCTCAAGAGCTCTGGCTCTCCTTTCTTTGGCTAGACTATTGCAGTAACCTCCTAGGTGGGTTTTTCCTTCTGGTCTTTGGTCTGCTCCCTAGCCCTGCTCCTCAGTTCACTCTGCACATCATCGTTGAAGTGATCTAAACAGACCTTTACCATATATGACTTTCTTATCCAAAGTCTTCTTGCTTTCGCTCAGTCATGTCCAACTCTTTGCGACCCAATGGACTGTAGCCTGCCAGGCTCCTCTGTCCTTGGGAATTCTCCAGGCAAGAATACTGGAGTGGGTTGCCATGCCCTCCTCCAGGGAATCTTCCCAACCCAGGGATCAAACCCAGGTCTTTTGCATTGTAGGCTGATTCTTTACCCACTGAACCACCAGGGAAGCAAAATCTTCTTGGGGTCCCAACTTTAGAGAATGAATGACCAATACTTAACATTTCTTTTAAGACCCTCTTTGATTTCCTAACCCCTCTTTTAACCTTATTGAAATCTATTTCCTTTCACTTATCTGCTCACCCATTTATTGAGTACCTACTATGTGCTGGGGGTTGTGCTGAGTACCATAGATAGATAAGACTGTGACTTCCTTTCTTTGTGCCTTGTCTTACACTATTTCATCACTTGGATGTCCTTCTCTGTGGGCTAAAATGCTATCTTTCAGTTTCAACTCAAATGTGGCCTCTTCCATGAAATCTTTAATAATCTACTAAAGAAGTTTCTGCCTTCTCTGTCTTACTGGCTCTTTCAGTGGTCTTCCTACATAATGATGTCTTATCTACATATCTGACTCCTTTTCTAGTTGCAGTCTCCCTGGGGGCCAGTGCTACATCTTCTTCAACCTTGAGTTGTCTGTGGTCCTATGCTGTCCTAGTGCATAGGAGGCACTCTATTGATGGGTTGATAAAATCACATTTTCTCCAAAGTAGGAAATAGAACAAACCCAGAGAAAAGTGTTTAAAAACACAAATAAATGAAGCATGATCCTAGGTCTTACTAAATATAGCTTTATAGAGATGAATATGTCATGACTAATTAAAAACAAATCTGTTTTGAAATAAAGCAGCACATTGACATTAAATACTGTTTCTTCATCTCTTTTCACTCCTACTGCAACCAGCTTAGTTTTTTTTTTTAATGTCTTAACTATTGATAATTAGAGATTTGTCTAAAACCAGATGCCAACTTTGATCTGTCTGTCATAACTCAGCCAAATTATGCCTGCTGACATTGCCATATGTGTGTCCCTCCCATCCTTGGAGGCCTTTGATTCTCATTGCCTGTTGCATCCAGTCCCAACTCCTTCACCTGATCTTCTTGGCCCTCTTAGGGGCCTTTTCTAGGCTGTTGTCCTAATTCTCCCCAGCTTTATATATAATATAAATTATAAAATAAAAAGTTTTTTTTTGTTAATCCTCTTAGAAATAAAAAATATCCAGATCCAGATTGTGAAGTGGGGTTGGATATCTACATTTTTGTGAAGTTCTGCCATAGGATTCTGATGTGCAACAGTTTTGGGAACCATTGACTTTTGGGGTCCTACAGTCGCATGATCAGATCTCATACTGCCTTGTGTTTTTGTATCTATCTGACTTGTCCTTCTAGACTCTCCCCAAAGTCAGGACCATGCCATTGAGTCATCTCACCTTTGGATCACCTGGCAGGATATCTCGCTCATAGTAGTATAATAAATTACTCAACAAGTGTTTTTTGAATGAATGCATGCATGCACGTGTGAGAGACTTCTTCAGTGAGATGGGACCTGATGGGTAAGAGGAACCTGTAATGCAGACATGAGTTGAAAGAAAGTTCAAGTGGAGAGAGGAGCTTTAAATTTCAGTATTTTGTGCAAAAGGCAGATGATCATCCAAACTCTCGGGAGTCACTTTGAAATCTGTTTGCTTCCAGGGTCAAAATGTTGCTCACAGATGGAATTAGTTCCAGTTTTGAGAAAATGCTCATCTTTATAAGACTTTCCAATGTGTATCCTATTATTTGGTTGTATCATTTCTGGCTTTATGATGAACAACTGATTGTTTTTAAAATAGAATGTTTCAACTCTTCCAGTATCTGGTCCCTGAGGTTGCTCTGGCAACCACCTTGAAAACTCTGGAAAGCTTTATCCTAAGTTTCCAAACTTCTCAGATTTTCCAGCTGCCACATCGATTTTTAGCAGTTGCTTTGACTGAAAGATTAACATTAAATAATCTTAATTAGTTTAGCTAAATCTAAAATTCCTTCCACCTCCCCCTCTTCCAGCATTCTCAGCAGTATTGTCCTGTATGCTTCTTTTGACTGTAATGGTGTTAAACCCTGGATCTTCAGGGAAACACGACCTTCAGTAGTGGGTTAATCAGGCGTCAAACAGACACTGCCCGGGAAACCTCCCTCTGCAGTTATTTAAAATACCTTCACTATACCCGTGGTTTCCAGACCCATCTCTGGTTTTACTGAAAAGTCAAAGGGAGGGAAAAATGAGTCACTGCTGAGAGGCATGTGTGGTTTTGATTGTCACGACAAAGTCTTTGCACAGTTCTCAGGAGGCTTGTGGACATCACGACTGTTGCCTTTTTTCACTTGTTCAGTATGTGTTGGTTCATACACCGGCCTCTGCATATGGAGGGCAGGGAGAGAGCGAAGAAAAAGGCAGCCCACTCCAGGTTGGTAGGTGGCAGGTCTAATAAGCCAGGGAGCCTACTTACCAGGCTGTCCTATATGAAGACAAGATGAGTGGATCTCCACACCTACCCTGAGAATCTTAAAAGTTTATATAGAGGCCTTAGCTGGGTTAGCCATGTATTCAGTCCACAGGGTCTCAGTAACACCCTTCTCTCTCTTGGAACAGGTCCCACTATGAGAGCAGCAGGCAGAGGACAGGGGAGGGGGTGAGGAGCCTTGATACCCCAAGCCAGCTCAAGGGTCAGCCGGCAGTCCCGTCCTCTAGCTGATTTCCTCCATCACTTCCTCCTCCACAACCGGCTCTTACAAACTTGTATGTCCCCCTTCCATAATGTGCCCTGAGCGGTCAGCAAGGGTTTTCCCCAGCATGGAAGTGGCTTGTTGGGAGGCTGTCTGGCTGCATTGAAAACAGATGCCACAGTCTAGACAAGTGCAAGAGAAAACACAGATCAAGGTAATGATTCCTAAACTAAGTAACATTTTGTGTGTGTGTGTGTGTTATCAAGAGCCCTGTTGGAGCTCAGACTATGCCTCAATGGCATATTGATTATTTTGAAATTAAGTTACTTAAGAAATGGTTGATACAAGAGGGACAATTTCACCCCTTTCTGTTTCCCTGAAAAGCAGGGAAGTTCTCTCATGTCAGAGGTGAGCTGTGTGCACCTGAATGTAGAAGGACACCATTATCACCAGAGACAGGGAATTTAGGACTGAGAAGCCTGGTAAACATGCCTTGTTATTGCTTTCACGTACTACCCCAAGCCCACACAATTTAGATTCTTCACTAATTAAGCACCCAAAGCTTAATTTCTTCATTCTGTCAATTCCTCCCTCATTTATTGTTTCTCTAGGGAGGATCCCCTGGAGAAGGAAATGGCAACCCACTCCATTATTCTTGCCTGGAGAATCCCATGGATGGAGGAGCCAGGCGGGCTATAGTCCATGGGGTCACAAAGAGTCAGACATGACTGAATGACTGATACACACTTACTGTTTCTTGGTCTAAAAAGTATAAAAACTGTCTGCTTTGGTCACATCTTAGATCCCACTTCTATAAGACCTCTGTGCACATGAGTTAAAATTTGTTTCTTTTTCTCCTGTTAATCTGTCTTACGTCAATTTTTAGCCCAGCCACAAGAGCTTGAGAAGGGTAGAGAGGGAAATTTCCCCCTCACCAACAACCCTACAATCTGAATCACTGATTTGTGAAGTCCCCTAGGCTTGGGGTCAGGTCGCTCAGGGCATTCATTTGTGTGTTTATGTGATTTAATAGTGATGCTGTATTGGAGAACTCATCAGTATGAACACACTATCTTCTGTTTAGATAATGGCATGGGTGCCTCCTTATGATATAATGTCCAAGGCAATTCTATTTTGGAGGACAGCTTTTCTCATTAAAGACATTTCAGTGTTCAGTAAGGGCAGGCTTAAATCATTTGAAGGCTTAAAGGCGTTGTTGGCTTAGATCATTTGAGGTTTGCTCAGAGAATTTTGTAAGGGCTTCTATACATGTTATAATGTCCTCTAGGCTGATAGAGGGGACAAAGATGATGGCCAAATGATCATACCAATGGAAAACAGAGTGTGTCCCCTCCTTGAGGAGAAAGAGATTGGCAGTTTTAGGACTTGACCTGGTTGTATGTACCATACATGTCGGCTGAAGGAGGCAGAACTAACAGGTGTGAGGAGGTAGACTGCGGGTAAGATATGCCAGACCAAGACTCTAACTTTCTCTCCTCTTTCGATGGTGTATGTTCCATTCCAGCTGTAGTGTGTTTTCACAGATCCAGCTTGCAGTAGGACAACGGGATCCCACTAGAGTTATCCCTTACCCGGGGGTGCCAAGTACCTTACCCATCCCAGTGGGATATCCCATTGCAAATTTCAGTAGGTAACTTCTTTCCTAGGTGTGATGAGGCTTGGTGTTCTCAGCAGCATAGCGCGTTGATCCATGGTGAGAGTTTAGGCAGTGGCTGTTTCCTACTATTTCCACGCCTTTATAGTATTGGGTGCATTGGTAGGTGTCCCCAGTCTGGCATATGGGGTGACGGGCTCTACTGGTTGATCATTCAAATCTATTAAATCCTGGAAGAGCACTTTAGTCTACTCAGCCAAGATAGTTTTACTTGTTAGGAATTTTAGCTGCTGCTTTAATATTTTATATTTTCTTTCTGTTAATCCCTTTGTTTGCGGGTTATAGGGGAGATGAAACCTCCATTCAATGCCGTGTTCTTTTGTCCAGTTTTGCATATCATGACCTTTGAACTGTGACTCCTGATCACTGTTCCACAAGGATATCTGTATGTGGTACTCAGTTTCTTGAGTCCCTTGGCGGTGGTAGCCTGGTTTACATGGCAACAGGGAAAAGCTTGGATTAAGGCAGATGCAGTGTCCACACAAACCAAGGCATATTTAGAATGCTGTCTCAGAGTGGGGTGGCCAGTATGATCAATGTGCCGGTCCCTCACTGGTTGGGAATTCTGTGGATGACCCCAAACTTCCTTGGCACTTGCCTTGGGCATAGTTTTGAATACACAGGACATGCTGTTACTGCACCAAGGGTGGCCTGGCATCTTGGTAATGTGTGCTCTGGTAGCTGCTCTGTGTACCCAATCTGCTGTGTAAACTGGGGAGTCAGTTGCTAGGGCTCATACCCAAACTAGGGCATCAACTTCCTGGTTGCTATGGCTGTCAGTGCCAGGTGCGTGGAGGGCAGTAAGAAATGCCTCAGGCTCTTGCAGATGAACCCAAATGTCTTTCCAGGTATCCTGACCCCACAAGGGTTTATTTATGGTCATCTATCCCTTGGCTTCTAGGGTTGTTAACAGCCTGGACTCATGAGTGATCACCAGCCAAACTGCTCTGAGTTCAGCCTATTGGTGGTGTGGTTTATTCCTGTTTCTAGGCATCTGTATAGCAGGCATCAGCAGGAAACTCACCTATTCTCTCTCTGTTGGCCATAGAGGCTGCTATAGGCATAGAGGTCATTTGGAGGATATATATATTTTACAGGGCTTAGTAGCACCTACATTTTTAGAGACAGTGCGCTGCAGCAAATAAGCATGCTATTGAGTCAAAGTGGGATCCATGGCAGAGGTAGGTCAGTGGAACATATTCCAATCTATCCCTTGATAGGAAGGGATGCTATTACCATGATATGTGAGGCATTCTACTTAGAGGAGTATTATGTACATTGCTAGGAGCTGTTGCCCTATGGGAGTGGGTCAAGTTTGTGCCCCTTTTAAAGCTGGGGCCAGAATCCTTGGGGTACTCTCCTTCCCTGGTCTCTGCCATAGCACCCAAACACACCTTCCAGAGTCATAGATAATTCTGACTCAATGGTAGCCCTGCTGGGGGGTTGCCCAGAGCTTTAGTATTTTTGCCTTCTCAAGGTGGCTTCTTGTTGTGATGCCCAATCCCACATGTGCCTTCTCTTTCCCAGGCAGATCAGGGATGGAGGCACTGTGTCAGGTGGGGAATAGAAGTCCTCCAGACCCCAAATCCCTGCAAAGGCTTGCATCTTTTTCATGCTCTTAGGGGTTTTAATAGGCTTGCATCTTATCAATCATAGCTTCTGGGACAATGAACGTCTTCTTTAACCAAATGATCCCCCCAAACTTTATGGCAGTACCTGAGCCTTGAATTTTCCACATGTGTACCTCCAATCTTTTCCCTCACAGGTGTCCAGTAAAGCCTGCAGAATGGCCTGCAGCAGAGGCAAGTCTTCATATGTTAACCTTACGTCAACACTAATAGGCACATTTTACTGATGTGGGGAAGAAAAACAGGCCAGGTCTCGGGTTACCATTCCAGGTATATTGGGTTGGCCAAAAAGATTGTTTGGGTTTTTCTGTAATATCTTATGGGAAAAATCCCAATGACCTTTTTGGCCAACCCCGTATTATGACTGTGCCTCATGGGGATACTTGAAAGCTCTACTGCTGTCCCTCCCATAAGAAGGCGATCTTAGTTTCTCTGTGAATCTCCTTGAAGCACCTTTTCAGGAGCATTTATATTAATGACATAATTTATATGAAATAACCTAAAGAAAGTTTAGCATCATTTCTTATTTGATAGTGTTTTCCATGTAACTTAGCATATTGAATAAGCCTAATATAAGCCCAAAGTAACTTCAAAGTCAATAAGACTTCATTTAGAATTTGATTTTGGGATTTAAAAGATTTTGCCCAAATTTAAGTTTGTATAAAATATCAAAAGATTTAAAATGCTTGATTAAGTAGGATCAGAGTTCCTTTTGAAACAACACTTAATTATGCATTTAAAAGTGACAACTAAAGACTTCAAAGGCAAATGCAGAGTAACATAGTTTTATATATATATAATATATGTATATATGTATAAAAGCTTAGCTCTTTTAATAGAGAAGATTTCATTTTCTCAAGACCTGATAAAGAACAGGAAATTATTTTTTATAAAACACAGAATTTTGTTTGATAGGCAGATTACTTAAAAGGTAAAGAAGAGCTTTTATAATCATATCATGAAGAGGCCAGTAGTCCAAAAGGCCTTCTTCCTTTTAGCAGATGAAACAAAAAGTGAGTTTCAGTTTTATTTAAGTCCATTATTGATATTAAAGCTTATTTTTTTCTTGAAGCCAATTAGATAGAGATCTTTTACAAAATAACTTTGATAATACTTTTCAGAGATAGAAAAACATCACACGTGTATAACATACCTAAACATACAGAGACCCCATAGCTTTCATTCCAAAACTTTAGCCATGAATTAGGCTCTCCTTCACATGGTTAAAACTTTTTATCCAGTATTTGTGAGGAAGACTTTTAAGGTTTATATTTGCTTTTGACTAATACTGTCAAGGAGGCTGTGAACTAGATTTTGGGCAAGGGAGCTTCTATAGCACTCTGTTTTTAAAAATATTTATTTATGTTTGACTGTGCTGGTAGTTGCAGGGAACAGGGGTTACTCTCTTGGTTGCTCCAGGCATGTGAGATCTTCCACAACCAGGAATTGAACTGGTGTCTCTGGTATTGCAAGGCAAATTCTTTACCATTGGACTGCCAAGAAAGCCCAGCAGTCTATATTTTAAAAAACCTTTCTCCCCCTTTTTTTCATTCAGTCTTTGTAGGTAATGACTTTGTTGTCCTTTGGGGTGTTTACATTTCAAAGACATGATAAGACTTACTATTTCAAGGGACAGAGAAAGAATGCAAGTTTGCTCCTAGGAGTTTTGGGGTGTATTTACCTGTTATCAGAAGTCTAGGGTAATTGCTGTTTAAAATTTCCTTTTTATTAGGGGTTGGATGACATGGGCACTCTGTTTTATTGTTAATTACCATAATATCCTCCCCTTCATTATCCCAACTTCTCCAAGGATTCTACCTCTAGTGTCCTAACCAGGCTTTGTCACACGTGCTCGGATATTAATCTGCGGCAGCTTGTGCCCTCCTGGCTTTGCAAAATCTTGTACTAAAATCTCCAATTTACTAATCTTTTCTCCCACCTTATCTGCTAGCCCCCAAACTAGCAAAATAGTAGACAGTTGCATGTTTTGTTTGTTTGTTTCTAATTTCTGATCTTCTTTTCAACTCTCTAACCTAGGCTTTGGCCTGTCGTTGGGCATCGATGGCCACTGACCTGCCCATAGTAAAGGCCATTTACTGGGGCAGCCATTCGTTTCTCTTAGCCACAGTGTGCTCTGCATAGTTTTCCAACCAAATGCGTTAAAGCAGTGGCATTTTCAGGGGGTACTCATATTCATGTGGGCATCCACAATCATCTGACATATAGGGCACCCCTCCCCACACAGAATGTTATGGCCAGTGTGGGATTTCCTTCACAGATGCCTCTTTCCTACAGCCCATTTCTTTAGTCTCCTGGCTGGCTCACCAATTTTTGGTTTGAAAATTAGTCTTTGTATATAGAGGGCAAGGAGAGACCATTGAAAGAGGTATATCACTCTAGATTGATAGAAGGCAGGTTTAATAAGCAAAAAATAAATTTAAAAATTTATTTATAAGGCTCATCTTAGGTGGCTATAAAATGAGTAGATCTCTGCACCCAACCCATCAGAATCTTAAAGTTTATGTAGGGGTTCAGTCATATATACAGTCCGGATGGTCTCAACAGCAGCTTACTCTCTCAAGGCTACATTCTTGGTGCAGCTGCCGCTATGGCAACAGGAGGCTGTGTGTATCTTTCAAGGACAGGGAAGGGGGTGAGAAGCCTCCAGGTGCTCAGATCTAT
Source organism: Cervus canadensis (assembly GCF_019320065.1). Lineage (NCBI taxonomy): Eukaryota > Metazoa > Chordata > Mammalia > Artiodactyla > Cervidae > Cervus > Cervus canadensis. Next base: position 51,157,228 of record NC_057398.1, on the reverse strand, counting down.
CTTCAAGGTCACCTGGTGGTCCTGTCCTTTTGATGACCTCCTCTACTGCCTCATTCACATATATGTGATGTGTGTGTGTCCCGAGATTTACTTCTGTGAGTCCACATTCAATCCACATATATGACCACTTGCCCAAGGTCATATAGCCCTGATCAAGTTACTTTCTGAGCTTCAGTTTCCTGCTCTGTAAAATGAAGCTTATAAAAGCTCCTCCTTCAGAGGTTGTGCAAGGAATAAATGGATAAGGCAGTAAACACTTAATATAGTGGTTAGGGCCAAAGGTACTGTGCTGCGCTTAGCTGCTCAGTTGTGTCCAACTCTTAGTGACCCATGGACTGTCCCGCCAGGCTCTTCTGTCCGTGGGGATTCTCCAGGCAAGAATACTGGAGTGGGTTGCCTTGTCCTCCTCCAGGGATCTTCCCAACCCAGGGGTTGAACCCAGGTCTCCTGCATTGCAGGTGGATTCCTTACCGTCTGAGCCACCAGGGAAGCCCATGAATACTGGAGTGGGTAGCCTATCCCTTTTCCAGGCGAACTTTCCAACCCAGGAATCAAACTGGGGTCTCCTGCATTGCAGGCAGATTCCTTACCATCTGAGCTACCAGGGAAGCCCTAGGGCTAAATCAACATTAGTTATTATTATTATTATCATCAACCAGCATATATGCTTATAGCTGGCTTTATTGAATGGAGAAAAGTATGTGCTATTTTCTACCCAGTATGAAATCTGTCTTTTTAATACTTTGGTCTGACTTTTGATCCTTCTGTTTCAGTGTAATTTTTAGTTAGTCTGAAACACATAGCATTAATGTTGTGTTTGTTCTAAGCAGTCTCTACAAGGCCTGGGCTCCCTGAAATTAAAGAAGCCTCCAGACATCAGCTTGGGAGTCACAGACAGGATCACACCAGCCCTTATATTTTAGTCAAACATTTCCAGAGTTCTCTATCAGCACAGCTTCACGAAAATGTATACTTTCATAAGACCCCCTCATTCCTTAAACTCACTGTGAATCATCTTATTGAGACAGATTTCTTATAGGCACCAGGGAAAATATGAAAGATAGTGACGAGTCAAGAGGAGACGTGTACTGGCCCATTTCCTTTGCTCTTTGCAGGAGGTAAACACACTGAGGATCCTCACTTTGCAAGGAGTGTGGAGAGCTGCCTGCTTTGCACTTCCCAGGTGGCAGGAGGATGTGTTTTGAAGGACTTGTTTGTGCCTCCCACACCTTCGCTGTGTGAGGTGGTATAAGTTCTGGCTGGCCCAGGCTTTGATACAGGCTAGCCCCTGAATAATGTCTGTTGAATGAGCGGATGGAATGAATGAGCTGGCCACAATTGAAATTCCAGAGAGACGTGATTAGAGGGACCTCAGGGTCACCCCATTCATCCACTCCTGGATGAGTTATTATCGAACATCTACTCTAGGACACCTGGCAACACTGACCCTCAGAACTACAGAGGCTACCGAAGCAGCACGGGCTGTCCCTAGCTTTTAAATGGATTGTCTGCATTCCAGAAATTCACCTGAAAGTTGATTGTTTGATTTACAAAACAAACCCTTTTCCACCTGCTGTTCAGTCTTTGGGCCAATCCAGAGATTGATGTCACCTTATATGGTGAGGGATGGGATCACTATTACTGTAGAACTTGTCCATATCCATATGAAAATTTGTTTATCTCATGTGCCTTCCTGAAAACAGACAAAAACAAAGCCCTTATCCCCATGCACCTAGCTATTGCCTTCACCAGGCTCTTTTTCACAGTAAATGAAATGGCTGTCCCTTCCCTGTCCCCAAATCCAGTGGGCATCTTCCCCTCCCATGATGTTCATCTCCCCCAGCAGTGTTTGGCTGCCCGTTTCTCCTTCCGTCTCTAACCACCAAGATCCCCTGGCTTTATGACCCTGTGCCCTCTGGTCCTCCTCCTGCCTGTCGGGTGCCCCTTTGTCATTAGCCTTCTTGGCCTGCTCACCCCTTGAATATTGGTGAACCCAAGGACTTTAACCTGGGCTTTGTTCTTGATCTCATCTTACTCTGCACTCTCCTACTAGGAGATCCTAATTTCATTTACCATCAGTGTTTCTATAACCTCCAAGTCCTTCTTCTGGGGACTAATCCTCCACACCCAACTCTCCTACAGACTCCTCAAACACTGGCCAGTCCTGAGCCCTTATTTTACCCCCTGCAAAACATTTCCTCCTCCAGTGCTACTCATCTCAATAAATTTCATCACCTAGCTGTTGAAGATTTCTGAGAGTAATCCTCTCCTTTCTTCTCTCATCTAATCATCTAACACCTCAACTGGCCCCCAGCCTGAGTATTCTGCTTTTCCTCATACAGCTCATCTTCTAAATCTCAACTCAGAGGCCATCCTCTTCCAGGGAGCCCTCCTTCAACTCCTCATTCAGAGTGGCTGTTTCTTCTCTCCTTTCTTCCTTCCTCGTGCTGCTTTCATGCTGCCTCTGTCCCTCAGCTCTCATTTGTTGTGCTGGAGAATCCGTGGTTTTCATGCTCACCTACACGCCAGTCTCCCCCAGCTAGGCTGCTTTGCATTCACTGCCTAGTAAGGGCTTATGGGCTTCCCAGGTGGCGCTAGTCATAAAGAACCCATCTGCCAGTACAGGGGACATAAGAGACGCAGGTTTGATCCCTGGGTCAGGAAGATCCCCTGGAGGAGGGCTTGGCAACACTCTAGTATTCTTGCCTGGAGAATCCCATGGACAGAAGAGCCTGATGGGCTACAGTCCATAGGGTCACAAAGTTGGACACCACTGTAGTGACTTAGCATGCACGCACCCAAGGGCTTATAATAAATATTTGCTGACTGAGTGCATAAGTGGAGCTCTTCAGCTCTGGAAGGCTTGTCAATCACTTATCCCTCTGCCCTTTTCATTCTAGAACTTTCCCGTCTGTTGTCTTTCTCCTCTCAAACAATCTGAACTTTTGCCTAATCACTCCCTGTATTCTGAACACGACAATTCCCACTCTTCTCATCCCTGACTTAGAGAAAGAAAAAAAGGAGTGGGTAGCTACAAGTCTTAGCTTAAGATGTCTTTGAATTGCCAGCTAGTTGTAGGAGAATTTTGTACCTTTAAAAATATGGCATTATTTGAGAGCGTGCTTTTATTCTCACCTCCTCCTTGAGTGGGCTCATAGGTAGTTTAGTAATTTAACAAATATATGAGGAAACTGGCAGAGAGGCTTTTGAAATTCAAGTGTGTCTTGAAGCTGCATGAAAATGGTGGTAAAGGCAGGCTGGGAGGAGTGGGCAGGGCAGGACAGAACCCCAAAGGTTTGGTCCTGAAACAAACCAGTCATCTCCCAGGTCTAGAAAGTCCACTGAGACACAAGGATGGGCAGGAGGAGATTGTGTGTGACATTGAAGGTCAGGGGTGACCTACTGGGGACAGAGAGAAGATGCTGGGAAATAGAGGCTGCGAGGTTCTGGAGGGGAGAGGAGGCTGGAGAGATGACCTCCATCCCCGGAAGATGCCAAGGCTAACCCTTCAAGGTTAAAGACCACGGCCTTGGAGTCTCAGGAAGCCTCATGGGGATTCTCCCACTTGGCAGTGGCTTGGAGAGCCGGGAGCCAGACACTGCCACCCTTATCTGCATATACTACCTGTGCAGACTCAAGCCCACGAGCAGTAGTTAGTAAGCGTTACTCTGTGAGTGCTGGACTGTCACCGCCCTGCTGGGAGACTGGAACCCAGGGTCTTGAAAATGGAAGCCTCTGCCCTTTGTGTTCTTCAGACTCTTGGCTATGAATCTCGGCTCCAGTGTTTAAGAACATCAACTGGGATGCTTCTGAAAATTGCAGATTCTTGGCTAGAGAGTTTATCTTAGCAAGTAGATGGGTGTAGAACTCAGAAATCTGCATTTTAAACAAGTGTCCCAGGTGTCCTGCTGCAGGTGGCTGGAGGGCCCTCTGTTGGGAATCAGTGGTAAGCAACCATTTCTCAGACTTTACTGTGTATACAAATCCCCTGGGGATCTTGTTAGACTTCACTGCATTCTTATTCAGCGGTCTGGATGCAGCCTAAATTCTGTTTCTAACAAATTCCCAGGTGGTGCTGATGATGCTGGTTCTATGACCACACTCAGAAGCCCGAGGCTTTCAGTGGTTCACCTGGGAGCTAGTTAGAAAGGCAGATTCTAAAGCCTCACCCAGACCTACTGAATCTGAAACGCTAGCTGTGGGGCCCAGCCATCTGCATTTTAGCAAAACCCTCAGGTGATTCAGAAGTACCATAGCTTTTGGGAATCACTGCTGGATAACAGTGAAGTTTAAAGACATGGGCTGGAGGAGGGGGCTGGTGGGAGTGTCGGGTTGGTAGAGCGGTGTCCTCTTCCTCATGGTGTTGGGCATGCACGCTTTCCTCCCGTGTCCCCAGCACAGGGCAGTTAGTGGTGAGGGCTCACGGGGAACTGCCGGAGGACTGGGCTTCCCGGAGCCCATGGGAGTCAGGGTGGAAGCTGGTCCCCTAGGATCACTCAGGAGAGAAAGGATCAGGCAGCTCCCGGGAATCGGGGCAGGGAGCGGGGAGCCAGAGCAGTGCAGAGCGGCAGGGCCGGTGTGCAGAGCCCTTGTGACCGGGGGAACTGCTTTGTTAGTGCACGGCTGAGTCCCAGCGGGGGCCTCGGGGCCGAGCTGTGAACTGGGCCTTCCTCCCTCCAGGTGACAGGAGCAGAGGGCAGTGGGGTGTGGGCTTGCCCCCCACCCCCAACCCTGTCTTCTCTCCCTGGGCGTTTTCCTCTCTCTGTGGCCTTCTCATTCAGAGCAAGTCCCCTGGGTGCCAAGAAAGCAGCAGCAACTTCCCTAGTATGGATTACAGATGCTCAGGAAGGGTGGGTGAAGGAGAGGGTGGGAAGAAGCCAGAGGGCCCTGTGGGGTTGGAAAGTGGGAGCCCTGCAGAGGAAGCCCCCCCTGGGGCGGGAGGTAGTGCTCTGTGACTCCCTGCCCCACCTCTGTGCCCTCTGACCTCCTGGCCTCCGCAGGCTGGAGGGAAAATGCTTGTCTCCAGGCCCTGGGTCACTCAGGCAGAATCTCCTTCTCTTACTGTCTCCCCTTATTTCCCCTGTGTTCCTGTGGAACAGGCTCATGGGGAAAATGATCCGTGCCTGGTTCCCTTGAGGCCTGGCTCTGTCTCCTGGAATTGGATGTGAGGGTCTGATCCTGACTGTGACATGGTCAAAGCAATACTTGGCCCAGGCCTTTGGGAGACGTGCTGGCAGCAAAGGGCACAGAGCCACGCCCGCAGTTCCTGGTGTGCATACAGTCGGCATCTGTCAGATTGATTTTATGGTGACTTTTTCTTTTTCTTTTTTTGCAGTGTTGTATTAGTTTCTGGTGTACAGCAAAGTGATTCAGTTTCAGTTCAGTTCAATTCAGTCGCTGAGTCGTGTCCGCCTCTTTGCAACCTAATGGACTGCAGCACGTTCCCTGTCCATCACCAACACCCAGAGCTTGCTCAAACTCAAGTCCATTGAATCAGTGATGCCATCCAACCACCTCATCCTCTGTCATCCCCTTCTCCTCCTGCCTTCAATCTTTCCCAGCATGAGAGTCTTTTCAAATGAGTCAGTTCTTCACATCAGGTGGCCAAAGTATTGGAGTTTCAGCTTCAGCATCAGTCCTTTCAATGAATATTCGGGGTTGATTTCCTTTAGGATTGACTAGTTTGACCTCCTTGCAGTCCAAAGGACTCTCAAGAGTTTTCTCTAACACCACAATTCAAAAGCATCAATTCTTCGGTGCTCAGCTTTCTTTATAGTCCAACTCTCACATCTTTACATGACTACTGGAAAAACCATAGCTTTGACTAGACAGACTTTTGTCAGCAAAGTAATGTCTCTGCTTTTTAGTATGTTGTCTAGGTTGGTCATATCTTTTCTTCCAAGGAACAAGTGTCTTTTAATTTCATGGCTGCAGTCACCATCTGCAGTGATTTTGGAGCCCAAGAAAATAAAATCTCTCTCTGTTTCCATTGTATCCCCATCTATTTGCCATGAATTGATGGGACCAGATGCCATAATCTTAGTTTTCTGAATGTTGAGTTTTAAGCCAGTTTTTTCAGTCTCCTCTTTCACCTTCATCAAGAGGCTCTTTAGTTCTGCCACAAGTGTGTCCTCTGCGTATCTGAGGTTATTGATAATTCTCTTGGAAGTCTTGATTCCAGCTTGTGCTTCATCCAACCCAGCATTTCGCACGATGTACTCTGCATAGAAGTTAAATATGCAGAGTGACAGTATACAGCCTTGATGTACTCCTTTCCAAATTTGGAACCAGTCTGTTGTTCCATGTCTGGTTCTAACTGTTGCTTTATGACCTGCATACAGGTTTCTCAAGAGGCAGGTCAGGTGGTCTGGTATTCCCATCTCTTGAAGAATTTTCCAGTTTGTTGTGATCTACACAGTCAAAGGCTTTGGCGTAATCAATAAAGCAGAAGTAGATGGTTTTCTCGAATTCTCTTGCTTTTTCTATGATCCAGTGGATGTTGGCAATTTGATCTCTGGTTCTTCTGGCTTTTCCAAATCCAGCTTGAACATCTGTAAATTCATGGTTCATGTACTGTTGAAGCCTGGTTTGGAGAGTTTTAAGCATTACTTTGCTAGCGTTTGAGATGAGTGCGATTATGTAGTAGTTTCAACATTTTTGGGCATTACCTTTCTTTGGGATTGGAATGAAAAATGACCTTGAACACTGACCTTTTCCATTCCTGTGGCCACTGCTGAGTTTTCCAAATTTGCTGGCATATTGAGTGCAGCACTTTCACAGGATCATCTTTTAGGATTTGAAAAAGCTCAGCTGGAATTCCATCTCCTCCACTAGCTTTGTTCATAGTGATGCTTCCTAAGGCCCACTTGACTTTGCATTCCAGGATGTCTGGCTTTAGGTGAGTGATCACACCATCATGATTATCTGGGTCATGAAGATCTTTTTTGTATAGCATAGGGATACAATATATATATATATATATATATATATATATTATATATAGATTCAGTTTATAAATATATATATGTTTCCCAGGTGGTGCTAGTAGTAAAGAACCCGCCTGCCAAGTCAGGAGATGTGAGAGATGCAGGTTTGATCCCTGAGTCGGAAGGATCCCCTGGAGGAGGGCATGGCAACCCACTCCAGTGTTTTTGCCTGGAGAATCCCATGGACAGAGGAGCCTGGCAGACTACAGTCCACGAAGTCACAAAGAGTTGGACATGACTGAAGTGACCTAGCACAGAACAGCACATAAACATGTGTGTGTTTGTGTAATGTATGTATGTAATATATATATATATAACACATATACTCTTTTCAGATTATTTTTCCATTGTAGGTTATTATAAGCTATCGAATATAGTTCCCTGTGCTATCCAGTTAGTCCTTGTTGTTTATTTTGTATATAGTAGTGTATATCTGTTAATCTCAACCTCCTCATTTATCATCCCCTCCCCCCAATTTTATGGTGACTTTAAATTACAATTCTAATTGCATTTTTATTTGTCTAAGTTGCATATGTACCAGAGTCATCTGCTTTCCCCATAAAATTACTGGATAAACATTGGTGCAGAATCCAGGAGGTCAAACAGTTTGACGTGCCAGCATCATCAAATAGGCAACACTCCAGTTGGCCCAACCCAAGTCCGAGCTGTTGGGATGTTCCTACTTAATTGTGCCATCTGTGGTTGGGATGCCAGCCCTCCACCGGAGGGAGCAGAGGCTGCAGGGAAGCCTCGCCCCTGGGGAGGCTGACTGGCGAGTCTGGGCTGCCCTCCGCGGCCCCAGTCTGGTGCAGGCCCTTGCCTCCCTGCTCTGGGGCAGCGCCCTCTCTAGGAGAGCTTTGTTGTTGTTACTCAGTCACTATGTCTGACTCTTTGTGACCCCATGGACTGCAGCATGCCAGGAGAGCTTTACCCAGAGCAACTAAAGAGAAAGTGACTTCCTTTGAGCCAAGGGACTAAGACAGAATAAGGTTTCCTGACAGTGCCTGGATGCTTTTTTATAGTCTTCCAGTTTAGCAAAATCCCAGGTTCCCAAGCTGCCATCCTGTGCCTCTTATCCTGCTGTCTCCTCCTCCTCATGTGAATTTTGTGCACGATGGTTCATTTGGGGACAGTTGGAGAACAGATCCCCATGCTGGATATCTATGAGAAGATTGCCTCCGCCCTGCTCATCCCAAAAGGGCATCTCTGTTTTAGGGCCAGTCTGGTGTGGATTGGGCAATCAAATGAAAGAGACATTATCTTTTCTTCTTCTTCATAGTCACTGACTCCTGGGGCAGATAAACCTCAGGACAGACACACAGGGAACCGGGTTGTTGTTGAAAACAGGCAAGGACTGGGGCAGGCTGTTAAACAGCTGTGGGTTTTTCTTCCCATTTGGTGAAGCTGGAAGCTTGGTTTAGTCAGAGTGGGGGAAGGTCAGAGGAGATTGGATGGAGACTCAAGAAGCCACATTTTGTTCTGGGACATTTCACTGACATGTTACCTGCCATGGCAAATAACTCATATGTGACCATTAACAAAGATAATGATCACATTCATCTCCACAACGACGTCTTTCCTTCTTTGATGCTTCTTCCGCCTTGGGAGCACTGTCACAGGACACCCTGAGTCCCTTCTAGCAACTTTGTCGGTAGGTCGAAAACGTTGGCATTTACAGATGAGGGAAATAAGTCTCAGCGTGGTTACTTGCTTTTCTCAGTATCACACCGTCGATCATTATGTAACTGGTAAGAATTTATATAACACGTTGAGATAGGGGCTAATATTTTTAGCCCAATGTGATCACAGCAGAAAAGCTTGTTGTCTGAGTCAACAGGATTCATTGAGAGATGGGTGGTCTCACAGCTGACACTGCCTTCAAGCTACATGCAGCCCTGGGACCTTCCCCTTGACTTCTATGGCTTGGCTCTTAGGGTGTTTGGCCCCAGCCAGACTTATCCCAGCCCCTCAGAAATCCTGCCCTACTGGGATGCTGGTGGGAGCCAGGAGTGCATCCCACCACTAGGGGTGCTTGGCATCACCTCTCCACCTTCACCATCTCCTCCTCCCCAGTCTTAGGGAATCCACTCTCTCCCTAGGGAGCTTCATTCCTTTGCTTCAACTCCAAGCATTCCCTCTCTCTCTTTTCTCTCCCTTTAGGGGTTAGAAGAGCTTCTCCTCCTGCTCCCAGGCCCTTCTCCACCACAATGAAATAAGACAGACATCGATACATTATTACAGTATTCTCCCATCATGAGTAAAGGTTACCAGTCAGCTGCAAAATCACTTGGAGGCTAAAGCCACTAATGAATGGATACATGAATGAATGAGATGATGCTTAAGTAGAAAGACAATAAAACCCCTGGGGAAAGCAAGGTGGTGGGTGAACGTTTAGAGCTGAGCGGAGTGTGGCACATATAGGAGAGAGGAGGTAGCTTTCTGCTGGAGAGCAGTGTCCAGGGACAGAAACCCGGGAAAAGGTGCTTGCACCAGCCTTGGGAGGATGTGCTGGGGCCGTTCTCCAGTAGGGGACATAGACCAGTAGGGGGCAGTAGAAATTTAAAAAGGGAAAGCAAATCCAAGTGGCTGTGAAGAAGAAATGGCAAGATTTGCAAACAGTGGGGTGAGAAATGGATGAGACAGAGAAGCCAGAGATGGCTATTGTTAGCAGAAATTGGACATTTAGGAGATAAAGTTTACAGGTGCTGGAAGGAGAGTGGGCTTTCAGCCCCAGGTGTTTGCAAACTATCTGGATGGAAGCATCTGCCAGGAACTGGAAATTAAGGACTAGAATCTGGGCAGGGAGTCAGGATAGGTGATCCTCACCAGACACCGCATCCATCCTCTTAGAGGCCATGGAAGAAGCTTGTGGGTGTGGGTGAACCCTTTGAGGTCTTCACTGACAAGTGTCTGAGCTTTGCTAGTGAGCTCTGAGAACTTCACGTGAGACAGCGAGCAGGGTGGAGTGGCAGGAGGCTGTTTTTTGTCACCGTACTCTGCAGTTTGTGATGGCGACACACAAGGGCTGCAGCCCCGGGGGATGAGAAGGCTGGGCCCCAGCAGGAGGCGAATAAAATGAACATTTACCCAGAGCTTGGCTTGCATCAGGCATGGCCTTAATCCACTCAGTGGTGACTAATTAGCCTTTTAGGTGGGCTTGTGCAGAACCCACCCAGGTGGTGACTGTCACCTCTTTCTTTTGTCCCACCGTTTCCTGTTCCTGGAGAGCTGACTTCTGGCTTCCTCGTGTGGTTAGGTTTTACTCATCCTTTCAAGTTTCCTGGATTCTGCCTTGATGACGAAACCTTCCGTGAGCGCCCCTGGTTGGAGTGAATTGCAGTCTTTTCAGCAATCTCACAATACCTATATCGAGACCACTTATTTAGTATTTATGACTCTGTAAAGCAAGGCGTAATGAGACACAGGAATTCAATAGACCGGGGCCTGTATGAAGCAGTTCCTCTGTTTGTTGTATGAAAGAATGAGATTGGCAGCATTCAACAGCTCATCTTATGAAGGAAACAGTACTTTCCATTGAAGGGGATGACTCAGGATGGTGGGGGGACAGTGAGTGCTCCCCTCAGTGTTCCTGTAGTTGGCCAGGGAGATTCAGGGGCAGTCTTTGTAGAAGAGTGAGATAAGCAGTGTTGGGATGGGACAGCTAGTCCAAACAGCTCACACGGAAAATAAGCATTATGCGCACTTGGTGATCATTCAGCCCCTGCCTCAGTGTACACAATGCTGGTGAAAGGAAGGGCGGGCTGCTCATCAGGGGGAGTCACCACTTTGCTCTTCCCACTGATTACTCATCCTGTACCAGATAAGATGGGTTAAATGATGCTCTGGTAAGAAACAGCTCCCACATCTCAGTAGCATAGAATGCAGTGCAGTGGTTAAGACTCCATGCTTCCACGGGCAGGTGGATTGGAATCCTGATCAGGGAACTAAGATCCTGCATGCTGCATGGCTTGGCCAAACAAACAAACCAAGCAACCATAAAAAATGAAACAAAACACCCAACAACAACAAAAACGTAAACCAAACCCAGCCCCCCAAACCGCATTTCTTTCTTGTTCAGGCTGGGTGTCCCTCCCCGGCTGCCCCAGCACCTCTTTCCTCACTTATGGCTTCAGGATGATGGAGGACCCTCCACCCTAAGTGTGTTTTGCTGTGTCGTAGGGGAGAGAAAGAGACCCCGGAGCGCTTTGTCTTGGCTGGTAAATCCTCCGGCCGTTTCTGTTCACAGCCCTTCGGTGACATCCCAAGGGCAGATGCAGGAAGTGTGTGTGGGGCGGGGAGTGGATGAGGGATGAGGGGAGCCAGCGGGGGGCAGGGGGTCAGCAGTAACGCCCACTCTGCAGGCCCGGGGCACGTGGCCCGGCTGAGGTTCACTGGGTCCAGGAGAAACAGTCCCGCCACAGGACCGGGGCCCCCTGGGGAAGGGGAGAGAAACAATGCGTGGACGTAAAGGGCACCCTTGCTGTCCCTCCTGCAAGGGTGCTGCTCAGCGTTAGGCAGAGGCAGCCGGGAGAAGCCACCCCAAGAGCAGCACAGATTCTCAGTTTTTATCCCCTGTGGACCCAGGTGGCCTCCATTAAACAGTTTTCCTCGGTGTGGTGACAGTGACGAATCCTCCCTGCTCAGAAGGTTGCAGCTTCCACTATAAATCAAGCTCCGAAGAGAGAAGCAGTGATGGTGATGAATAGGGGGACCTGTAATCAGTCGGAGATTTGTCACTGGAGCTGCAGACGGGGATGATCCAGGCCCGTGGTGGCTGTCTCTTAACATGTTAATTACCTCGGCATAAGTGTCTGAAATTGATGATTAAAAAATGAAGAGATGTAAGTAGTAGAGGTCACAGACAGTGCCTCCTGGAGCTGGCAGGCTGAGAACTAGAGGAGGGAGGAGGGGGATTTTCTCTTTAAGCAGCAGGAGGTAAAGAGGTGCCTTGGCTGGACACAGATGGGGTTGGTAAAGATGGCTGCAAGGTCCTGGGAGGAGAAATGATGGGACATACCCCCTCCATACCAGGTGGTCCAGGCTCACAGGGGCTGGCTGTGTCCAGTCCCCCACTGAGGTCACTGCGGGCTCTTGTATGTTGATTCTAGAATTACTGCCTGAGAATTGTAAGATGTGGGTCAATGCAGTTCATTCTTCTCTGGATTTGAGAAGAAAAAAGATGCCACTTACAAAATGCATTACTTACACGTGTGCCTCTGCATGTATTTATTTCAAATGCATGTCCCTCACTGTATCTGTCATCTGGGGCAGTTGGCTAATCTGACTAAAGTGAGAGATGAAAGAGACCGAGGTCGTGTTCTTTCCCTGAGATGGGACAGTTAGAGGCAGTTTGTTTCCCACCCAGAGAAATTTTGGTTTGTGGCCACAGGCTACATCCCTGATGCCAGCCAGCCATGCTCCAACCACATGCACATGGTCAGTTCAGTTGATTTTGCCAAATACTTGGTAAGTCTCTACTAAGTGCAAAAAAGCACTTTGCACATGGACATGAGAAAAGAATAGAAAATAGAGTTTGGCTAGGACAGTTTATAGACTTGTGGAGTAGACCCTGGAAGAGATCTAGGTGTGTTGAGAGGTGGGAGGAAGGTCATGACTCCATCATGGACATGGAGAATCCCCCTGGGTGAGGGTCAGAAAGCATCCTGTGGGGCTGAGAGCTTTAGGGTTGGGAGGTGGTGCAGTGGGATGGGTAGAGCTTCCATTAGAAAGTTGAGTTTGAGACAGGTCTTGAAGGATGGTTAGAATATGCTAGCTGGACCAAAGCGTTCATCATGGTCTAAACAATGCACAGAGACTAACCACTCCCCACCCCAACATAGATGTATACATTCATTAAATACTCATTCATTAAATATTTATTCCTCTATGAATGAGAAAGATGGTACATTTGTATCTCTATTTTAGGGTTTCCTTGCTACTTGCCTGGGTGCCAGATTTCTCTTTTATAGTCACTTTGATTTCTGTTTCAACTTTACTTTCTGTTAAGATGTAACCACCCTTAGGACGGAGTGGTTCACAGTTGTTGAGCTCTTTTTACCATTTACACCAGTGTGGGTGGATTGGGGTCAGGAGGTTTAGTCTTCCTGCTGGTCACCTTCTACCATCTGACCCTTCTTGATCTGGGCTGGACTCTTTTCCCTCTGGAGGTTAAAGTTTCCCTTTTATCATCATTACATGTTGTTCCTCTCAGGTTCCTCTTGATCCATCCACCATCAAGCAAAATGCCATTTCCCCAACTCTCCTTTATTTGAACTAAATAGTTGGATACAACTTAAGTGACTTAGCACGTGTGCACACATATTAATATTTGATTTAGGTTTGTGAGTCTCTATATGTGAATGCATAGGGGCTAGGAAAACAGGAGCAGGGCAGTTATTGAATCACTGAAAACCCTATCAGTGTTTCTTCCAGCGGGTCCTGCCCTGGGTCAGACATCACAGGGGCCGGATGGCCTCTTCTGCTTCTCCCAGGGGTCATCCACGGGTGACCCCCTGGAGCAAGTGCCCTGTTCTGGTATGTAGGGTGCTGAGGGCCTCTGTCCATTTAGGGCTGGGTATAAGGCATGGCTCTGGTCACATAAAGAGGAGAAATGAGCAGAAGTGGCCGGGGGCAATGACTCTGTGATACCGTGTAGGCGCCGGGGCTGTGTGTCATCAGCACGTTGGAGGCGGTGTCCAGGCAGACGTCAGCTGCTGTAGAGGCGGGACTGACTTCTCCCCCCTGTCACTCAGGCCTGTGTCTCTGCTTCCCCTTCAGCTGGTGCTGCCAGAATACTCCATCCACAGCCTCTTCTGTGTCATGTTCCTGTGTGCTCAGGAGTGGCTCACCCTGGGGCTGAACGTCCCTCTACTTTTCTATCACTTCTGGAGGTAAGTCTGCTTGGGACTGTTCCGTCCTTCCCTTTCCTGCTCGGGCGGCCTGCCCTCCAGAGACGACATCCCCCACATGGACCAGCCAGCGAGTGCCTTCCTCTCACCCCTTCCGGGGTGACCCTGCCCCCAAAGCCTTCTCTGCAAGCTGCTCTCAGACAGCAGTCCAGTAAGTCCAGTAAGGGAAGGTCCGTCCTATAGATTCCACTAACCACAGCCTCTACCCTCACAGATCAGCGTTAAAGGCAGCTCTACTATAGCATTATTCACAGTAGCCACAAAGGAGACAAAACTGAGGCTTCCCAGGTGGCTCAGTGACCTAGAATCCGCCTGCCAAGCGGGAGACATAAGAGATGTGGGTTTGATCCCTGGGGTCAAGAAGATCCCCTGGAGAAGGAAATGGCAACCCACTCCAGTTTTCTTGCCTGGAAAACCCCATGGACAGAGGAGTCTGGCTGGCTACAGTCCATGGGGTCGCAAAGAGTCAGACACAACTTAGCAACTAAACAACAACAACAAAGACACAGCTCAAATGTCCATCAAAAGATGAATGGACAAACAAAAGGTGATATAGCCTTACAATGGAGTAGTATTGGGCAATAAAAAGCAATAAGTACTGATACGTGTGACACCATGGACAAAGCCTGAAAAAATTACAAGTGAAAGAAGTGAGGTGAAAGTCACTCTCTCATGTCTGACTCTGCGACCCCATGGACTATACCGTCCATGGAATTCTAAAGGCCAAAATACTTGAGTGGGTAGCATTTCCCTTCTCCAAAGGATCTTCCCAACCCAAGGATCGAACCCAGGTCTTTCATATTGCAGGTGGATTCTTTACCAGCTGAGCCACAAGGAAAGAAGACAGTCACAAAAAGCCATTTATAATAAATGTCTGAAATAGGCAGATCTATAGAGATGGAAAGTAGAGTGGGGATTGCCAGGGGCTGGAAGGGAGAGGGAGTGAGGAGTGACTGCTGACGGGTACACTGTTTTCTTTTGAAATTGATGAAAATGTTCTGAAATTAGATACTGGTGATGTAGTACAATGCTGTGAATATATTAAAAACCACTGAATTGTATACTGTTTTTTGGAATTGTATACTTTTAAAAGGTGAATTTTTTGGCATATGAATTATATCTTAATAAAAATAACCCACCTACCAGATGGGCTATGTTTTCTGGGACAGTTCTGATTTTAAATGTTCTATTCCCTGCTAAGACCATGCATCAGATCATGTGATTTGGGCTTTTTGTAAAAGAAAATCACCATATGGGTATAAAGGTGGGTTGGGGGTGGGGGAAGCATATACCAATGTAGTAAAAGATGCAATTGTACAGATAAATTAGCCACACTTTCAGTCCCCCACAAACATTTAATCATTGTCATTATACCATACAGCGTAGCCTGTATTTAGTCACGTCTAGAACATTCACTCCTTCATTTAGCAAACATATGGAACACATACTACAGGCCAGACATTGTGGGGGATTCCAAGATGAATGTAAAATATAACGATACCTTCAAGGAATATGTACCCTAGTGGTGGAGGGAAATATATTCTTACCAGGTGTATGAGGAGCATGGGTAGAATGTAGAGAAATGGAGGGGTAGCACTGGGGAATCTGGAAAAGCACATTCGAGGTTAAGGAACTAACCTGTGCAAAGGCTCAGAGATAAGAGAGCTCCTGGCGTTCTGGGGAGCAGCGGTTGTTCAGAGTGGTTGGCCGTGGGGTTCTGAGATGAAAGGGAGCAGAGACGGGGTTGACAGCTGGCGATCAGGAGTGGAGGGTCTGAAATGACTTGATAGGAAGTTGGAATTCGTTTCTTCTGTAGGGACTGGATCGCTCTCAGAAGCTTTCCAGGAGGAAAATGACATTGCCGGATCCAAATTTTAGGATGGTGACCCTGACAGCAGTGGGAAGGCTGGGTAGGAGGGTGAAATTTTAAGGACGAAATCTAATTAGGAGGTTCTGATGAAATTCCAGGTGGAAAGAATAATGAAGGCTTGTCCCAGGTAGTGGAAGTTGGGATGGAGAGAGAAGAGGGGGAGAGGTCTGGAGAGGTAAACTGGACATAATTTGGCCGATGTTTGGAAACAGGAGGTGAGAAAGAGGGGGCGTGTCAAGGCGGGGTGGCTAGGAGGTGACCAAGATGCAGGATGCAGGTTTAGGGAGGGATGAAGATGATTCAGTTACATACAAAAGTCCTTTTATATAAAGGTAACCTGCTAAAATCTGAATTTAAAGAGAAGTCAAATAGAAACATTATGGTGTTGAAATGGATTGCGTACCCACCCAGAGACTTTCCATGTCTGCCTCCTCCAATATCCACAACAAAAGGGTGGGTTGTACACACAGGTCACTAAGACTTACCAAGGTTAAGTCACAACCCAGCATCACTCAGCTGGGACATGGCAGGGCCATTTCTGTAGGGAACACAGGTCATGTCCTTGTCACCCGAGGGCTGGCTCTTCTCCCTCTAAAAGTCATTTGTCCCAAAGTTCTTCAAACAGTGCGTTGTTAACCCGGGTTATCAAAAATGTGGTTTATTTAGCGAAGTTTGGTCAGTGCACTGATTCTTAGGGCTACCACCACTGCAAAAGGAAGGGGGGGAGAGCCAACCGTGCCGTTACACTTGCAACGTTTCCATGTTTAAGGGAGTGACTGCAGTCTTCTTGCCAGTAGGAAGGTAGCCTTATGTTTTTGAATCCCCGACAGATCTAGCCTAGTTCTGGCAGTTTGTAAGCACCCAGAAAATGAAAGAAAAAAGATTGAGGAGGGGAAGTGTCCTTTACAAATCAGAGTCCTTGAACCCCCCTCTTTCTGCTCACCTCTCCTTTCCGAAGGCCCAGCCCAGAGATGTTTCCTGGGGCAGTTAAAGCCCCCTCTGCCTTAGCCCTCAGTTTGCGTAATTGCAAGTAGGACGGCAGTACTTTTGTTCAGCACCTGTTCTTCGAGATTATTTGGACCCATCCCTTCACACAGTTGTCACAACAGCCCTTTGGAGAAGGCAGTTTCAGCCCCATTTTACAGATGTGGAAGTTGGGGTTCAGAGAGGTTAATGGCTGACCCGAAGAAGCTCAGTCCCTGGGCCACTCAGCCACTCAGCCACCCTTGCCTCCACTTAATGATGTCACCTGGGAACAAGGCCACAGCAAAAGCAAATAGGTTTTGAAATCTGCTCCCGGGAAGAGGAGCGGTGAGTGGCCCGGAGGGCTGTGAGCTGGCAGATGTCATTGAATCTGGCTTGTGATTTCCTCTCGGCACGGCGTGGATGACAGATAATGTCAGCGTAGTCCTCTGAAGGGGATGAAGAGGGAACTGAAATATCAGCTCCGGGAGTTGCTGCGTGACAGGGATGCTCTTCAAAGCCGGTGTGATTAAGCCCGTCAGACCCCTCGCCTGGTCCTCCATTTCCCTCGAGGACCACGGCGGGACCCAGAGCCTCACAGGAGCCATTAATTTGCACCCGGCTTCCTGATTCCCTCACCAGACTGACAAAAAAGCAGCTGCTGAGCGATTTCAGCTGCACTTTGTTCTCTGGCTTTGAATGAGGTGCTGGCTGAGACCCTGGGGGCAGTGTCTTTGTAAGGGCCAGACAGATGGACAGTCTCAGGGGCAGGACTCACCTCCTGCCTGACCACTTCCCAAGGTCTCACCCAGCACAGCCGGAGTCTCTCCCCTCCTATGAGCACTGCTGGTTCACGCTGAGCCAAGATGATGTTTTGAAGATGACAAGTCTGCGTTTGCCCCCTCCTCCCAGAGCTCTCTGGGCTCACCCAGTTTCCCTCTGGAGCAGCGCTCTCCCTGCAATGGCCAAGGTTCTTTTTATTGTTCTGGGTCCTTCTCTCAAGGAGAAAATTACCTGTAAACTCATCCACACTCAAGTGGGAATGTGATGTCCCTTCCAGAGTATTCGGGATTTTAAAAGAGGGTCTGGGAAGAGGATAATCCAAAACAAATTAATGTTTAATCCGAAGTAATGAATATTTATGGTAGAATTGTGGTACAGCAACACTGGGAGGCAGAGATGCAACTGACGTCCACACACACCTGTGCCCCGAGTGATGCCCAGATCTGTACACATAGCAGACCACCCCCCCCACCTGCCCACAGCATGGCAGACCACCCCTCACCCACCCACATCCCTGGAGAAAGGAGGCTCTTCCTGGTACCTCCCAAGTGACACAGTTTCCTCTGTCAGAGCACCTGTGTGTGGGGCGAGTGTGGCGCTGGTGGATCTGCGTATTCGGGTGTTACCTGCTGGAGGATAGTGGTTGAGCCACTGTTCAGTGATTCCTGGGCTGTATTTTGGGCAGTGATTCTGGCAGAATGCAGATGACTGCCTGGCAGTGATTCCTCAGAGGGAAGCCAGGCATCAGGAGGACTCAGCCCGGATGACTTCCCATGTCCCTCCCAGGTCTCAGAGCCGATGACGGCGTGTCTGCTCTCCCTGCAGGTATTTCCACTGTCCAGCAGACAGCTCCGAGCTCGCCTATGACCCACCGGTGGTCATGAACGCAGACACCTTGAGTTACTGTCAGAAGGAGGCGTGGTGTAAGCTGGCCTTCTATCTCCTCTCCTTCTTCTACTACCTTTACTGGTGAGTTTCTGCTCCTCTTGGTGGATTTGACTCCTGTAGCAAGTGGAGGGGATGTCAGGCCTTTGTGCACTGGAGTCCTGGCCTGTCGGGGGCGGTTGGAGCCAGCTAACGGTTTCTGTGTGAAGGAGACGGAGGGGTACAAGGCCCTGCCTTGCCAGCTGACTGGTGCAGCCGTTGAGCTACACGGTGAGAACACATTCTGCCAGCCCCTC